>NC_133648.1:149792150-150092150 GCF_009905375.1 Apium graveolens | reverse complement strand
TCAAGAGCTTGCTCTGATACCAATTGTTATTCCCAAACAATGCAACAAGAATTACAGAAGGGGGTTGAATGTAATTCTGGCTTCTATTTCTGATTTTAAGAATGTTCTTACTTAATATATAACTGTGATTGATTTTGCAAGAAGTGCGGAATGAAAGTAAAATAGAAATCAAAACACAGCTGCTTACAAGAGAACTTATAGAATTATAAAGAGATTCTTAACATATACAGCTTTTTATATCTCTCTGAAAATAATGCTTACTCAGTTAGTTGTTCTACTTGCTACACTTGGTTTATGTATCACCAAGATACATGATAAAAAGACAAACTAATAAGACAAAATGAATCTAGTCTAATATCATGCTTCTTCACTTCTCTTTCCAGCATCCTTTAATATGTTCAGTTAGCATGGAAATGGAAATGCTTCTTTGTTCTCTAAATCCTACTAACAGGCTGCCACATTCCAATTGCATACAATCAACACATGTGACTGTCAAGTCACTATCAACTGCTCTTTTGAATTTGAACATCCGTTAAAACTTCATTGAATCATTCGTTAAAACTTTGGCTGGTCATTCGTTGAAGCTTTATCTGAGCATCCGTTGAAGCTTTATCTGAGCATCCGTTGAAGCTTTGTAAATCATCCGTTAAGACTATTTTCTTAACAGTTAACTCCATTTCATTTATACAAGATTTCAAGACATCATCTATTTACAATTAACCAACCTATCTTGCATATCAATCTAGTACTCAACATGACTTAAGTACTTCTCAATGATCTAGTTCACTAATCTATTTAAGTATGCAGAAATGTGCTACTAATCTTATTGTACACAAGCTATTCTTTCAACGGATGTTGAAATGATCATCTGTTGAAAGATACAAAACACTAAGTTAAATCTACTAAGGTGTTTTGTTCAACTTATCATCAAGTTCACAACATATTCCTAATAGTTGGTTTATGGTAAGGGATGACATTTGCCTGTGGAGCTAGAGCACAAGGCATATTGGGATTTGAAGAAACTAAACCTTGATATGACTACAGTTGGTAAGAAAATGATGCTTCAATTGAATGAACTCGACGAGTTCCGTATGAGAAGAACAAAATGTATAAAGAGAAATTCAAGAGGTGACACGATAGGGGTCTAGTGCTCAATTCATTTGTGCTGGGGAAACAAGTTCTTTTGTTAAACTCTCGTCTCCGTCTTTTTCCTGGAAAATTGAAGTCGAGATGGTCAGGGCCGTTTGTTGTCAAAACTGTGTTTCCACATGGAGCGGTGGAGATTTTGAGAATGATCCAGGCCAGGAATTCAAGGTAAATGGACAACGTTTGAAGCATTACTATGGAGATACAACAAACCGTAAAATGGTTAGTGTCATTTTATTGGCAACTTGATCTCGAAATTCTACGTCAAGCTAATGACGTAAACCAAGCGCTTCTTGGGAGGCAACCCAAGCTTGTTGTACATTAGTAGTTGAGAAAAGCAGAAAAAATGAAGAAAATCAGAGAAAATACAAAAAAATAAAAAATATAGGGTTTTTTCCCAGAAGCACGGCGCGCCCACGCTGGGAAGCGGGGCGGCAGCGCTGAAACTACAATAGCACGGCGTGCCCACGCTGGGAAGCGGGGCGACCGTGCTGTATCAACGGAAACACGGCATGCCCGCCCTCCCAGGCGGGGGGCCACGTTGATCCCCTGGAGAAAAAAAGAAGAAGAGAAAATCCGAAAATTTCAAAACAAAACAAAACCCCAGCCGAATTTCCCTCCTTTCACTACCCTAATTCCTTCTCCTAACCAATTCTAAACACAACCCATTATCCCCACTAAACCCATAAACATATCCCACTTCTATTCTAAACCTAATTCTAATTCTCTCTATATACATACACCTCTATACAATCATCTCCAACACTTTACATATTCTCAAAAACCTAAATCTCTCTACACACTTCTCTTATCTCACTTAATCTTTTCCAATGGCACCCAAGAGAGCCCGCCATCAATACAGCAACAGCACTCACCCCGTCTCTTCCGATACTTGGAGTGTTGGGGGTGCGAGGCCTCGATTTGTTATTGTGGCGGCTGAAGAGGAGTAAATGAGGTTGTTGTCGAGCTGATAGCAATGGAGAGGGGTTTTCTACCTTCGGGCAAGGATGGTAAGCTTCTCGAGATGATTTTGGAGATGGATGGGTTTCATTCTGTGAGGCACCCACGGCTGTTCCTATGAGTGTTGTTCGCGAGTTCTATACGAACGCGAAGGCTGATAAGAATGGGTATTCGGTGGTGCGTGGGTTGACGGTGGACTACAACCCGGAGGCTATTCACAGGGTCATCAACCAACCTGTGAGAAATCCAGAACAGGAGGAGTGGGTTAACAAGACGGGGGATGATTTTGATTTGGATCTGATTGTGGCTACGTTGTGTGATCCGGAGACACATTGGAGGTTTAAGAGGGGATCGAACGAATATGTCAACTTCAACGCTTCATTCATGAACAGGTTTGCTCATGCTTGTAATGCTTTTATTTGTGCAAACATCATGCCTTCTTCTCATGTGCATGATGTGACTGTGGATCGAGCGAAGTTATTGTAGGGGATTTTGCAGGGAGATTATGTGGATCTCGGTTTAGTTATTCATCAGGGTATTCTGCGGTTTTGCGTGGAAGAACTACGGGGCTATCCCTTATGCCTCGATTATGACCAAGCTTTATGTTGTGGTGGGTGTTCATTGGCCCGCACATGAACAGCTTCAGTTAGCGAGCGCCCCCATCGACAGTTCTACGATCTTGAGCATGCAGGAGTGATATAGTGGAAAGGCTGACGAGAAAGGACTTGGTTACACCTATGATCACTTGCAGGGTGGCCAGCCAGCCGATCAGACATATGCTGGTGGTTCTTCTCAAGCACGCAGAGCAGCATGGCAACATCAGGTTAATGAGCCTCGTTCTTCGCAGTAGCGGCAGTGTGAGGCAGATGATAGTGTTGGTTTAGGTTCAGTGCAGTATAGGCATTTGATGAGGTGGATGGATGCGATGTATGAGTCGCATAGCAGGTTTACGCAGGATCTTACTCAGGCTTTGGGTACAGCTTTCTGAGCCACGGGGGTTGACATTCGGTGGCCAGTTTTTGGAGAGGATTATGTGTACCTGCCTCTTGACACTCCACCCGCAGAGGGTGATGATGATTGTTCTTCCGAGTAGGTATGCCTTGTTCCTTATTATTACCTTTACTGAGGACAGTGAAATTTTTAAGTTTGGGGGTGATAGTTAAGGAATATTTGTGTGTGAGTCCATATAGATGCATCTTCATGATAGTTTAGTTTATATAGTTGCATATTTGTCATGTAATTGTTTTTTTTTGTTTTGCGTATTTGTTATCATGTTAGTATATTGTATATAGTTGCATGTATATTATATCATGATCCCTTAGGTTACTTTTCCTATTAATTTTTGATGTTGATGCGAGTGTAGTGATGTCGTATAGAGGAATGTTAAGTCCTAACGAATTGATTTGCATGTTAGAAAAAAGAAAATTTTCACTAAGTCTTATAGGTTACTTGAGTGCTAGATCATGATCATGGCTTGATTGTTTGTCTAGGTTTAGTCACTTGTTTATGTCTAGAAATTATGATATTCTCTTAGTGGCGAAATAACACGGATTTTTAAATTGGAGAAAAATATTGGATTTCAATGCTAGTTGTGGCTAGGAGTCAAATGGCTAGTAGTCGGCTCATATTTGTGGCTAGGAGTCAAATAAGCATATTTGTGTTGTTATGTGTTATCAATAAAAGCATGGATCCTTGTATAACTCCTATAAAATTGAAGTGTTGTCAGTCATTTTGTGTTTATCATTTATTCTATTTAGAACCTTGTGATTGCCTTGATGAGTGATGAGTTATGGTTATTGATCTAGTATCGAGAGTATATCTGTTAAGCAATTGCATACATACACATGTTTCTAGCTTGTGAGTTAATTTGTGGGATTTGATTGAACTTTGTGCGAATAATTGCATTCCTTGAAATGTTGCTCATTGGTTGGTTTAGTTATTCTGAGGGGATCATTGCATTCATGTAATTTTATTTCATATTTTTGAGTCTGTTATGCTTGAAGACAAGCATCGATTCAAGTTTGGGGGTGTGTTGAGTGACATTTATATCCACTTAGAATGCTTCGTAAAGGCTCGAATTGGTATTTTGTACTCAAGTTGTTTGTGTATTTGATGTGTTTTTCGTAGTGTTTTGCATTTCAGGGCATAATCGGAAGACGGGCAGGAAATTGAATGATTTATGCTTGAAAGAGTGTTAGGATAAAGTCTTGGTTGAGTGCACGAAGAAACCAGCAAGTGAAGGCAATTAAAGAAGAAAAATAAAGTTTTTCCAGAAGCTCAGCGCAGCCGCGCTATACTTGGGAGCGGCCGTGCCATACTCAAAGCGGCCGCGCGGGATCTCAGGGCGACCGTGCTAGGTCGAATTTCCAAAATCCTGATTCTAGTAGAATATTTATATGCTGGACTTCTGGTCGATTTGGGCTGATATATAAAGACCTTTTGAAGACATTTTTCATAACGGAGAGCAAGGAGAAGACATGAAGAAGACCTAATAGAACAAATTCAACGAAGGAGAAGAAGAACTTGTTTTTCTTGTGATTCTTTGCTTAAGTTGTAATCTTGGATGCTCGTTTAATTTGTTGTTGAACCTAATACTCTTGTTAACGTACTTTGTGATTTTATTCAGTTTATAAAGACCTTGTTTATTATTATACTTTCATCGGAACCCATGGTGACAATGAGTTCGGTTATGAACTAATCGTTATCGTGGGGTTCTAACGGATTTACTTATAGATTTCGATAGTTAATTTGTTTCAATATCTTGGTGTATGGTGATTGATTGATATCTTAGTATTGGTTGTTCTTATTCATCTTATTTGCGTAGCTAACATATAAGATAGCATGTTAATCTCTATTGAAGCGACATTGAATATAGAGATTTAGAACTTGCCATGCTAGCACAGGTTCATGTATAATTGTTATGCATGATTCGTAGGTAATTTTAACCATCTTACTTGCCCTATGTAATTACGATAGATAACTTGCTCATTAAACCTTTATGTTGTTAAATTCTATAGATATATAGGGTCTCAACATAATTGGTGCCTATTTAGCTTCTATCTCTTTTGTGGATGTCTGGTAGTAGGGTATTCATACAACGAAAGTTGGAATTTACTAGTTTCGTGTTATCTAATTAATTTTCATCACCATTGCATGCTAAGGTTAAGAACAATGACTTTGAATGAAGTATTTAATGAAGTTATAATCCCATGTTTGTCTCATATAGTAATTCAACCTTTTAATCTCTTAATCAATTGCATGTTAGTTTAATTCTTCATTGTAAACAACTTAATTTGTTATTGTCTTAGCATTGAACGATAGCCATATCATTGTTGCATAAGTTCTTAATCTTAATTTAACTAAAAGAGTCACTGTGGGTACGAATCTGATTTATATCTTATACTACTTGTGAACACGTATACTTGCGTGAATTTTAGCGCATATTTTCATCCTAACAACACCTCCTCTGGCTCAGGTTGGGAGCATAGTTCTCAGGGGCATGGACATACTGAGCGTACTTGGGACCACTTCGTTCATGGAGAGGGAGCTTCTCCCATGTTTACTTGGGGTCACAGTTCACAGGTCCATGATGCTGGCGGGTCTTCTTGGGGGCAGAGCTCTCAGATCCATGATGCTGATACATCTACTTTTGACCACACAACTCAGGCCCAGAGCCCTTATGTCAGTAAATCTACTATGGGCCACACTACTCAGGCCCCTTATGTTATTCCTAGTGCTTGGGCTGCTGGATCGAGTTGGGGTCATTCTACTCAGAGCGATTACATTCACATGGTTTAGGCTTTTCCACAGTCTCCATACATTTTCCCACCCGAGACATGTGGTTCAGGCTTCTCATTCCAGATTCCGACTAGGGGGTTCGATGCTTTGTTAGTACATGATACATCCTCATAGAGATTTAAGAAGGGGATTCAGATGCATACACCCCCCGTCATGCAGGAGGAGGATATGGAGGATGAGAGTGATGAGCATGATGACGAAGATGAGGAACCTGATCCTCCTATACAGCTGAGACAACATCCCCGTAGAGCAGTCAAAGTAAATGGGAGGCTATGCCACACCGACGGAAGGTTCTGTGGATGATTAGTACTGTTTCTCATGTTTGCAGACTTGTTGTTTTTATTATGCCATGTATTCATTATGTATTCTGTTCAGACTTATTTTTATTAGTTTTGATCACTTTCAGACTTGTTGTTTTTATTATGCCAGAATCTAGTTCAAACTTAAAAAATTAAAACTTTCACATTTTGCAAATAACGTTACATGGCCCTACGAACAGAAAACTAAAATCATACATCAATGAAAACAGAAAAATGAAATGGAAACACAATGACAACCATCAACGCTATAGTTTTTCATGGATCCGCAAGGTTAACATAATACTCATCATACTCTCCATTCACAGCCTCCTCTTACTCGCGTTTCTTGGCATCCTCAATTTCCCTTAATTTTTGATCCTCTTCTGCATCTGCAACATACTGTGCTATTTCAGCATCTTCCCTTTCAATGATCTCCTCCTACATTTGATGGTACTTATCATGGATTTCTTCCTTCCCACGAACAAATTCCTCCTTAGTAATGAAACGGTCTTTATAAGACTTCTCAAGTTTATCCGATTCTTCTGCGAAGTCATCTATCAATTTAAAGTTCACCAGTTCAAATCCATAGAACTCATCATGATTTGGGACCCAGTCTTTACCCTTTCTCTCTTCTCTAGCCTTCATCCTTCGCATCTTTCTTATGAAATCCTCTTGTTCGTACGCGGCTCCCTTTCTAGCCTTTTCTTCTTCAATCAGTTTCTTCTTAGAAACCTCATTTTTCTTCTTTGGACGAGTACCTGAGAACAATGTCGTAGAGGTTGCAATTTTTTTCCCCTTGTCCATTTCTAAGATTTTACTTCAATATGAGAGATGGGTTTTGGGTTACATAGAAGGATATATTTAAAAGCCAAACATGTGGCTGTAATAGGAGATTCAAGATATTAATGAAATAACTTTACATGTGACTTCTGGCCTAATTTCAGGCTTTCATCTGTATATCATAAAAACATGAAATGACTAGACATTGATAGAAGTAAATGCAATAACTTCATTCCATTTGATCTGCAAACAGTGAGAACTTTTATCAAATACTTATATTTTCCTCTGTATTTCATTTATATGATTTGACCAGTCATTGTTGTTTTTCATATGTCCTTCCACATGAACCTTTTCAGTGTTTATCTCAAAATAATTGAAATTGCTTGCATATGGTTTCTACTGTGTACTCACGAGATACCTTACTCATTTGCTGATAAGGGTCTATGAATTATTTTAATACTACTCGATGAGAAATTATATGTTAGTCCCTTAACAATATGACAAGAATTACAGAAGGGGGGTTGAATGGAATTCTTGAAATTTTTCTTGAAATAAAAATGTTCTAACTCGAATATATATATAAGTGTGAATTGATTAGCACAATGTGGAATAGTTACTTAAATGAATCAAAACACAAGTAATTAAAAACAAGAGTCTTTAAAAACTTTCTGGTGGATTTGAATGATTCCACCAGAGATATATAATGTATATCGAGAGAACCCTGTGTGCAAAATGCTCACAGCTGCTTACAAATAATGAACAACTAAGAGTGCAGAGAAATGCTAAGAATTCTGCTTACAAATGTTTCTCTGCTTGTTTCTCAGATAGTTCCTTAGTTGCTACTTCTTGGTTTATATATCACCAAGATCACAAAGTAATGAGACAGGATAATAAAACAAAAACTATCTAGTCTATTACAATGTTACTTCATTACTCTATTCCAACATCTTTGAATATCTTCATAATAGCATGGAAATGGCAATGCTTCTTTGTTCTAGAAAACCCAGTTGAATAGGCTACCACATTCCATTTGCATCCACTCGATGCATGTGACTGTATTGTCATTGTCAACAGATATCTTTATCCGTCGGGTTCATCATCATCCATCCAGTTATTGATCATTCGTCGAGTTATTGATCATCCGTCGGGTTGTTGATCATCCGTCGAATTCATTGTTGTTTATCCGTCAGGTAGCAATCAGGCACCTGACTTCATTTCACTTATGCAGAATTACAAAACATCATCTATGTACAATTAATCAACCTATTTTGCATATCTAACTAAATTCAACATGACTTAAGTACTACTACAGATTCTAAACAATGTGTATGCAGAAATGTGCTACAGACTTATTGTTACATAAGTTGTTTCTCATCTGTAGAGCCAAAAAAAATATCATCTACATAAATTTGAACAAGTATACTAGAGCCATTAACATTTCTGAAAAATAAAGTTTTATCTACAGTACCCCTTGTGAAGTGATTTTCCAAAAGGAACTTTGATAAAGTGTCATACCAGGCTCTAGGTGCTTGCTTCAGTCCATAAAGTGCTTTCAAAAGATAATAGACATGTTCTGGAAAATTTGGATCTTCAAAACCAGAAGGTTGACTGACATAGACTTCCTCCTCCAAATCTCCATTCAGAAAGGCACTTTTGACATCCATTTGATAGACCTTGAAATTGGCATGAGCTACATAGGCTAAGAAGATTCTGATGGCTTCAAGTCTTGCAATTGGAGCAAATATTTCATCAAAATCTATTCCTTCTTGTTGATAATAGCCCTTAGCAACCAATCTAGCTTTGTTCCTGACTACTATGCCATTTTCGTCCATCTTGTTTCTGAATACCCATTTGGTGTCTATTGGATTCTTTCCTTTAGGCTTGGGCACTAGCTTCCATAAATTATTCCTTTGAAATTGGTTTAGCTCCTCCTGCATAGCTAAAATCCAATCAGGATCCAATAAAGCTTCTTCTACCTTCTTTGGTTCTTCCTTGGAAAGAAAGCTGCTGTATAGACATTCTTCTTGAGGTGCTCTCCTGGTTTGAACTCTAGAAGAAACATCACCAATTATTAGCTCAAAGGGGTGATCTTTTTTCCATTTTCTTTGTTGAGGTAGATTAGCTCTAGATGAAGAGGCCTCATTGTTGTCTTGATGTGTGATTGAGTTTTGACTGTTAGTAACTCCCCCTGAGTTTGTGGATCTTTGATTTGAGAAAGGGGAACTTTCTATAGGTGATCTATCTTGATTTCCAGCTTCTCTTGATAACCCGACGGATGGTGAGTTTTGAGTACCGCGGATGAAGCTGGTTGTCTCCCGACGGATAACACAGATTGCCTCCCGACGGATGAAGCATTATGTAACTCGACAGATGTTGAGTTTTGTGCTTCATTGGTAGTAGACTTTTCTGCATTATCCTTAGATATTGTTTCTTGATCACTTTCATCATCACTGTCATCACTAACCATCTCTACATTGTCAAATTTGAGGCTCTCATGGTAATCTCCATCTTGAAGTCCTTCAATCTTTTTGTCATCAAACACAACATGTATTGATTCCACAACAATGTTGGTTCTTAGATTGTAGACTCTATATGATTTACCAATAAAATATCCAACAAAAATTCATTCATCTGCTTTAACATCAAACTTCCCATTTTGATCAGTTTGATTTCTCAAAATATAGCATTTGCAGCCAAAGATATGAAGAAAATTTAGAGTTGGCTTCTTGTTCTTTAACAATTGATAGGGAGTCATGCATCTTGCTTGATTAACCAGAGAAATATTTTAAGTGTAGCATGCAGTATTTACAGCTTCATCCCAGAAATATGTTGGCAGTTTAGATTCTTCAAACATTGTCCTTGCAGCTTCAATAAGTGATCTGTTCTTCCTTTCCACTACTCCATTCTGTTGTGGAGTTCTTGATGCTGAAAACTCATGCAGAATCCCATTTTCCTCACAAAATGCTCTCATTACAGAATTCTTGAACTCAGTTCCATTGTCACTCCTGATTCTTCTAACCTTGAAATCAGGATGATTATTGACTTGCCTTATGTGATTGATGATGATTTCACTAGCCCCATCTTTAGACTTTAGGAAATATGTCCAAGAGAACTTTGAGAAATCATCTACAATTACTAGGCAGAATCTTTTCCTTGAGATGGACAACACACTGACTGGTCCAAACAAATCCATGTGTAGCAGCCGCAAAGGTTCTTCAATTGTTGAATCAAGTTTTTTCCTGAATGATGCTGTAATCTGCTTCCCCTTTTGGCAGGCATCACACAATCTATCCTTAGAAAACTCCACTAGAGGAATGCCTCTAACCAGTTCTTTCTTTACTATCTCATTCATGGTCTTGAAATTTAAATGGGATAGCTTCTTGTGCCATAGCCAACTTTCATCATGACTTGCTTTATTGAGAAGATAAGTAACAGATTCAGCATTAGATGAGTTAAAATCAGCTAGGTACACATTTCCTTTTCTCACACTAGTGAGAACCACTTTGTTGCTTCTCTTGTTAGTCACAACACAGGCTTCTGAGTTGAAGGTTACTGAGTTGCCTTTATCACAAAGCTGGGCGATACTCAACAAGTTGTGTTTGAGACCATCCACTAAGGCAACCTCCTCAATGATGACATTGTCCTTTGAAATCAAGCCATATCCCAAAGTATAACCCTTGCTGTCATCTCCAAAAGTGATACTTGGTCCAACTCTCTCCTTGAACTCTGTGAGCAGGGTAGAATCACCAGTCATGTGTCTTGAACAACCACTATCCAAGTACCAAAGATTCTTTCTGTTTCCCTGCACACATCAAAATCAAATCAAGTTGATTTTGGTACCCAAGTTTCCTTGGGTCCTACCTTGTTAGCTTTCTTTTTATGTTTCTTTGGATTTATCTCATTTGACTTGGGGATATCAGATTCATCCTTGGTCATTTGAGTTGAGCCTTTGAAACCATTCATTGCAATAGAATTATCATGCATATTATAATCAACAGGGAATGACATGCTATTAGTAAATATGTTATTCCAGTAAGGCATGCTAAATGGCATTTGTGGCATACTAAATACAGCATAATAAGGATTAGGTGCAAATGGCATGTTAGCAAACTGTGCTTTCATATTCTGTATAGACATAACATTCATTGGCATGGGAGGCATGACATTCATGGTAGGAAAGTGAGGTGGCACAGACATGGAAGTAGGCATGGCAGATTTGCAATTAACAGACAAATGATTTACACTACCACACTTGACACAGATTTTTCTAGGAGCATATTTATCAGGTGTGTAGTTGTTGTGTTTGTTAATCCCTACTTTACCATTTCTATTATTTTTGTTTTTAGCCTTTGGTTTTACCTCAATCTTTTCAAGTCTGTCACTTAACTGTTTGACAGTCATGTGACCAACATTAGCCTTTTTCCCTTTCTTAACTTGGCTCGATTCTCCTGAAACAAAGTTCTTGGAAACAAAACCATACTTCTCATTCAGCTTAACAAGTTTGGCTTTACTGATAGGCTTGCTCACAGCCGACGGATGAGGATTTTCATCATTCGACGGATTACCCTTTTTGTTATCCGACGGAGGACCTCATCATCCGTCGAGTCTACATCTGTTAGCACTCCATCCACCAAATTTGGTTCTAGTTTCTCTTTGTTCTTTTTCCAAGCTGCATCACAGAAAGACTCAATTCCTTGAACTTTGGTGATTTGAGCATGGACATCCCTAGATGTTTTCCATGCCTTAATCACCTCTGTTCACGCTCGAGCTGCTTCTTCAAAATTTCTTCTTTCTTCAAGTACTCAGTTAATTCCTCCTTGGCAATCTTACACTCAATTCTTAACTTTTCAAAATCAATGAACTGAGACTCAAGCATATTATTCCTCTCACTTAAAAGAAATGCTAGGTGTTCATCAATGTCCTCTATGTCATCTTGGCTCAAAGAATCTTCACTTTCTACTACAAGCCCCTTGCACTTGCTTTCACAGACCCTTGAAGTTGACTCAACAACTTCCATCTTCACTTCCTTCTTTTTTTCCAACTCAGCAACTAGTGCAATGGATCCTCCTTTCTTCTTTCCTCTCTCCATCCTCTCATCTTGCTCTATTTCAAGCTCATAAGTTTTCAGGATGCCATACAGTCTCGCCAAAGTAAACTCTTTATAATCTTGTGAGTTTCTCAATGAGACTGTCATTGGTTTCCATTCCTTTGGAAGAGATCTAAGGAATTTCAGATTGGAGTCTTTTGTCTGATAGACCCTTCCATACATCTTTAGAGCATTTAACAGTTTTTGAAACCTACTAAAAATGTCAGTGAGAAACTCACTTTCTTCATTATGAAAATGCTCATATTGCTGAATCAGGAGCTGCATCTTGTTTTCTCTAACTTGCTCAGTGCCATCACAGATGATCTGTATTGTATCCCAAACATCCTTGGCAGTTTTGTAGTTGATAATGTTGTCAAACATATCTCCATCAACTCCATTAAACAGGATATTCATGGCCTTTTTTGAAGGAATTTACGGATGAGCGGAAGCGTGAAATAACATTTATTCCGTAAAAACCATATACCGCATATATAGAAAAACGTATAAAAGGAAAAACTGAGGAATCGTAACCATACCTTGTGAATCGAAGCTTTAGAAAATGGAGTGCTAGCAGTTGCTCCTCAGTGTGTGAAACACTCTACCGGTGTCCACCAAGAATGATCCTCTTCGATGAACCTTTTTATAAAACCGAGCTTTTATAAAAATGGAGTTTTTGGGAGAGAGAGAGAAAGAAAGGAAGAAGATTGAGGCTAGGGTTTTCACAAAACCAAAATTATGTTAATAGAATGAGCCATCTCATTCTATTTATAGGGCTCTCCTAGGGTTATAAAATATATCTTTATATATATGTATTAACCCCCACATTTTATCTTTATAAAATGCTTTAATAATAATTAAAACTATTTTAATCATTATTTCCTTTTCTAAACTATTTAGAAAATAATTCTCTCTCTCATATAAATATAATTAACTGATTAATTATATATATTCTGCATCGTGAGTGATGCTTCTCAACATATCGCGATTATCCGGATAATATGAATTCACTGCTTAGAATACCAAGAACCTGTCAGTGACTAGTTACCGTACAATGAATTCCTTCTACCCTTATAATATCCTGATTAAATACAAGGCATGGATCTTGTGTCAAGCCTATCAAATTTAATCATATGATTTCTTATTCATAATGCAAAGTTCATATTAATGCAAATCAGAAACTCCTTTCTAATTTCATACACTCTGGCCAGAGATTCCAGAACTCGCATACTAAGAATAACATAGGATATTCTCTTCCTATACTGGAAGGGGTAGATCCTCTATTGACGTTAACTATCTCTATACACAAATCCCTATGCCCAGAATAGACCTAATGGATGTCCTTGAGACAAAGGACTAAACCAAAGCACAGTTCATTATATACAAGATAACTTTAACGATCTCAAGTCTAAGGACACTTGTGCAACTATCACTTAGTGAACCACTATTGACACGCGAGTAATCTCCATTAGTTGTTCAACTTATCGAGTCATGTTCAGTGAACTTATTCCCTAATAAGCACCTACATACTAGCTATAGTGTCACCACACAAATGCCTATGAGAACAGACATCCTCCTGAAGGGAGCAAGCATAGTATATACCAATCTTTGCGGATCCACTAACATCCGATTAGTTATCCTATGATCAGGAACTGTTTAAGTCTAGAGTTATCATCTTCTAGAGCTCACTATTATAATCTCATTATAATTCTAGAAGCTTTACTCTAAACTATGGAACATCTTATTTAAAATACTATAAATAGATAAAGCCCATAATAAAAACATAACAAGTCTTTTATTAATTTCAATGAAATCAAATAGGAATACAAGAAAGTTCTTCCTAACTCATCATACATGATCCGATTTAGCACAAACACTTTCATTTTTATCCTTCCTGACTTGTTCAATGTCAGGATCAGACCATTCATGCCTTGGCTTGGGGACTGATGGCTCGTTTCCTGTTGCATCTCTCATTGGAACATGATGGCCCCTTTCCATGTAGTCAACATAGGCCTCATCTTGAGAAAGCAAATGAATATGCATCTTTACCTTCCAATGATGGTAATTATCTTTATCCAGAAATGAAATCTTGACTCCAACATCCTTCTTGTTCATCTTGCTGTATTGTTTTGATCTTTAAACTCTTTGTTTGTTAAGAGCTTGCTCTAATACCAATTGTTAGTCCCTTAACAATATGACAAGAATTACAGAAGGGGGGTTGAATGGAATTCTTGAAACTTTTTCTTGAAATAAAAATGTTCTAACTTGAATATAAATATAAGTGTGAATTGATTAGCACAATGCGGAATAGTAACTTAAATGAATCAAAATAAAAGTAATTAAAAACAAGAGTCTTTAAAAACTTTCTGGTGGATTTGAATGATTCCACCAGAGATATATAATGTATATCGAGAGAACCCTGTGTGCAAAATGCTCACAGCTGCTTACAAATAATGAACAACTAAGAGTGCACAGAAATACTAAGAATTCTGCTTACAAATGTTTCTCTGCTTCTTTCTCAGATAGTTCCTTAGTAGCTACTTCTTGGTTTATATATCACCAAGATTACAAAGTAATGAGACATGATAATAAAACAAAAACTATCTAGTCTATTATAATGTTACTTCATTACTTTATTCCAACATCTTTGAGTATCTTCATAATAGCATGGAAATGGAGATGCTTCTTTGTTCTCAAAAACCCAGTTGAATAGGCTACCACATTCCATTTGCATCCACTCGACGCATGTGACTGTATTGTCATTGTCAACAGATATTTGAATTCTTTATCCGTCGGGTTCATGATCATCCGTCGAGTTATTGATCATACGTCGAGTTATTGATCATCCGTCGGGTTGTTGATCATCCGTCGAATTTATTGTTGTTTATCCGTCGGGTAGCAATCGGGCACTTGACTTCATTTCACTTATGCAGAATTACAAGACATCATCTATGTACAATTAATCAACCTATTCTGCATATCTAACTAAAGTCAATATGACTTAAGTACTACTACAGATTCTAAACAATGGGTATGCAGAAATGTGCTACAGACTTATTGTTACATAAGCTACTCACTCGATGGATAATAAGTCATCATCCGTCGGGACTAAATTGAGTCATCCGTCGGGATTATAAACCTTATCCGTCGAGTGCTACATAATTTCACTAAGTAAAATCTACCAAGGTGTTTTGTTCATGAAATCATCAAGTACACAACATATACACAACATTATATGACATGTCACATTTCACAACTATTAGGCTTATTAACTTTTCATTATCACCCAACTACTTACACTATATAAATTTTACACCCTCATACATATTTCATCCAAAACAGTATTAAGATGTCATCGTCCACAAATAACAAGTGGTTGCTACGAGAAAGAGATGATGATTATCATAGTCTTATGGTAAGCGATCGAGTGGAGTATTTTGTTGGTGTACTCCGAGAATGGGCATTTCGACGTGAAGAATCTGAAAGTCTTACACATGATCTGATTGCAATGGGTGTAAGGGTTACACTTTGTCATTCCCTATCTATATATCCTCGCCCTGAGCAAAATCTTTATTGGTCTGAATTTAGGCGAAAAGTGGTTAAATCCGTGACTCGTGTTTGGAGGGAAAATAACCGAATGTTGTTGCATAGGAGTCATTATATGTTTGAACTAGCACAAGATTCAGTTCGTGCTTCTGGTAAAGAGCTTACGGAAGCGGAACAACACAGACTATTACAAAATGAGGATTACATTTCCGATGATTACATGTCTGATGAACAAATTTGACTTAAATGTTTTCCTTCTTTTTTGTGTTGTATTAGTTTCATGAATTTCCTTCCCATTTCATAGTTCCATTTTCAATTTAAGGATGAATTATTTCGCACACTTGCATGCTATATCTTCTATTTTTTATTGGAAAATACTATTATTTTTCATGCTATGTACATGCAATGACTTTATTTCATTTAATCTGAAAATAGTAAAATATTTTTTCAAATACTTATCTTTTCCTCTGTATTTCATTTATATGATTTGACTTATCATTGTTGTTTTTCATGTGTCCTTCCACTTCAACTTTTTCAGTGTTTATCTCAAATTATTGAAAATGCTTGCATGTGGTTTCTACTGTATGCTTACTCATTTGCTGAAACACAAGTTCCATCACATAACATAACATAACAATTGCTGAAACACAAATTTCATCACATAACATCAGTTACATAATAACACACAGTTGAAAAACTATGCCTAGTTCGATACACAATAATAACAGTTACTGTGTTACATAATAACAGTTAAATAGACCATGTTACATTATCCATAGCCTATGACAACACGATATATAAATAGAAATGAGTATGATGCAACCATACAAATATTAAAAACCAACAATATATGAACCGAATCATTCATATGTATCATCGGAGTCATCATCATCTTCATTGATGTTCCAGCTATGGGACTCGATGAACGCCTTCATTCTCTGTAATTCCCTCATTGCCTCCTCATTTTCAAGCTGCAACTCACGAATTTCTGCACAATGGGCTACATTCTCTATGGTAATTTCTTCCTTAAGCATTTCTACGAGAACTACTGCACGGGGTTCAAGTGGCTCTTGGATCCAATTTTTATAAATGCAAATACCGTCGGGACATTTGATAAAACGCCTGCATGTGTCAATATCCTTCCAGTAATGCGCTACAATAGCTATTTTTTCACAAAAGCAATTGTCCAAATTTGGGAGTGAAGACATAATTACTTTTGACGAGTGTGCGTTCATGAGGTTGTAGCTCTCTATTTATAAGTGATTCGGTAAAGAATAACTTATTTTTATATGTTATCACAACTGTGAAGCTACTTTGAATGACATTTCACGTGCTAAACATATTATACAATTACAGTTCATATTTTAAAACTTAATTTTGGCTTGTCATTGTTGCTATCACATGCATTATTTTCAAAATAATAGATTCATTGTCTGCAATGACTTTATTTCATGTCATCTGAAAACAGTAAAAACTTTATGAAAAACTTATCTTTTCCTCTGTATTTCATTTATATGATCTGACTTGTCATTATTGTTTTTCATGTGTCCTTCCGCTTGAACAACTCATTTATTTTGTTGCATTCTGCATGTGGCTAGCAGTGGCCACCCTTTATAAATTGGCAGTTGTTGAAACTAATTTTATTTTAAATGCTCAATGCACACTAAATGTACATCTACATTTAACTAGTAATTTTTTTATATATTATGTTCAACTAAAATGCTAAAATTCATGATTATGAGGACTCGTCAAGAAAAAATATTGTCCCCCATGATACCTTTTTCCAAGGAACTAAAATCATACAAAAAACAATTTAAAATTAAAATAAAAAAATACATACTACAAATAGGTTTACATCACTACTCAACAAAAAAAAGAATTAAAATAAAATAATATTTCGGGAATTGAATATGAGCGTTCCGAAACATGCCCTCATGTAACAAATGCACATCGGACTAGCTTGAAACCTTTTTTGAAGCTACAAAAGTCATATATTTACTACTTTTGATTAAAGTAAAAAATATACACAAAAAATAGGTTTACATCACTAACCAATAAAAAAAATTAAACCAAAATTTATTTTTAAGTATAATACTATAGCTCAAAACATGAGCTCCAGGAAATTTTTTTAACCTTGGAAAACAATGGACAAACCGACAAAGGCACAAGCTGAAGGGAGGGAAAGAAAAAAAATATATACAGGGGAATGGTCAAATATAAACCAATATTAAAATGGAAAGTAAAAACTAATCTAAGCCATTAGATCAATCTAATCTAATGCCCCCCTAGAGCACAACTGTAATAACCCCAAAATTTTTGGACTTTTTGTAACCCTTATGAATAGTGATTTTGCTTATTATGCTGAATAAGAAAACTTTTCATGCCACACTATATAGCAGTTCTTTTATTGATATTCTGAGATTTTATTAGTACTCTATATGGTATATAAGTGTATGTAAAGATCGTCAGAATCCAAATTCGAACACTTTGATTTTTCACGGAAATCCACCAGATACAGAAAGAATTGAGTACAAGGTAACATGATAAAAATGATTTAAATTCAAGGATTATAAGAGAGGATCATAAAAAGGAATTTAATGTATTGAGAAAGGTTAAGGGAACCCAAGTAATAAGATCCCGGGTATGATCTCTCAAACAATAAACGAGAACGAAAGTTAAGCGAACCGTATAACAGATCAGCGGTCATTAGCCAAGTGATTAGGAGTTAATCAAAGAGTTAGTGGAGGGTGATGTCATCTCACCAACAAGAAGAGGACAAGTGTGGGATGATGACATAAGGGGATGACATGAGCATGACAAAAAGGGAAGGAAGTGTTGGTTGATTCTAAACCATACAAAATTCACCATGGTTAAAAGTAATTAATCAAAACAAAAGCAACCAACCAAGGCAAGCAAAACAAATCACAAAAACACAACTTGACTTCTTTTTTTTTCTTCTTGAAGCTCTCGGCCTCTTTCTTAAGAAATGGGAAGTCCAAGCTCCTCCACTTGCTAATTTACAAGGTAATTATCCTAGCTTATCCTAGTTAAGTTACATACTTCCTAGGAATTTTAGCTTCAAAATCCTTTCCTAGCATTTCCTATAAATCATTCAAGAAGATGGTGAATAGTACTTTCTTGAAATTAATTTTTGTGTTCTTGATTTCTTTGAAAGATCAAACTTGTAGGAGGTTAGATTAAGGCTTCCGTGGGCATTCCAAGGATCTTTCATGGATTAAAAGCTTCAAGGAAGGTATAACTCTTCATGATCTTAGTCTTAAGTTTTGTTGTTTGGATTTCCTAATGTTTAGATGATGGGTTAGTGTAATGGGTGTGTAATCATGTTTAGAGCTTTGTTTAGTAAGTGGTTTTGTTGATTTTGGAGTTAGGAGTGATACTTGTTGGATTTAAAGTTCTTGGTCACATTTTTGACTTGGTTTAGATGAATAAGTTGAGATATTGAGTTATGGTTGAATGATATTGTATTGTGGTTGAATGATGGTGGAATGGTGATGATTGGTGGTGGTTTGATATTGATTGGTGTGGTATAAAATTTGGCAATCGTGTAAACATAGCCGTCATAATGCCCAATTTACCTTAGACTGTTTTTGTTCTTAACATCAGGACCCGTGAACTCACTGTTAGGTTTTGACCATTGCCATGTTTAGATAGTTCATGTTACGAGCTTCGTTTTGATATGTGGTTCGTTTGAATCCGATGTACGGTTTAGGAGAAACAACCGTTTTAAGTAACGGCGTTTCGCGAACGAACCATTACCCCTCGCCTTACTTTGAAACATTGGTTAAAGACCTTAAATGACTAATTGGATTATGAAACATTTATTTAAAGTGTATTAGGAAGTTGGTAAGACACTCGTGAAAGAATCGCCTTAAAACTCTTAATGGTTAATTTATTAAAAATGGTGGAGCGGAGGGTACTCGAGCGACTTAAGTGAATCGTTAAGCGCGAAAGCGAACGTTAGGGCCCTAAATGGTTAGAGTCTAGTTTCTTAAGCGACCGTGGTTTAATTCCAGCTTATGTTGTTGTTCATAGGTTACCCGACCCACTCTAAGCTTAAGTCTACCCCGGAATACTCAGGCAAGTTTTCTACCCGTTATACTGTTGTTGTGATGTAAATATATGTATATGCATTATCTTGTGATAAGTGCATGATTATTATTAGCAAAGTCTTGCGATATATTGGAGCATGTGATATGATATTTATATGCATGCCTGTTTTGTAATCTTAATATCTAATTGTTGATTCAAATGCTTATAGTTGCATAATACCTATGCTAGAGATAAGCAGTAGTTGCGTATACCCTTAGTATAGGGGACCCAAAGGTGAACATTTTCTAAAACCGGGAGTCGATGTTCCCGAGTATATTATATATATATATTTATATATACATATATTAATATAGTTTTCAAAACTATTAATCGAATAAGGTTTATTCGATAACTTTATTTTAAATAATAAATATTATTTGAATATTCATTCGAGGACTTATGACTCTATTCATTCTATTTAATGAATATTATTTAGATATTCATTCGAGGACTTATGACTCTGTTTATTATACTTATTGAATATTATTTGAATATTCATTTGAGGACTTATGACTCCGATTATTTACTAATTAATATTCTTTATTTTATTAAAGAATAATATTTCGATAATCAAACTTATTTTCGATTATTCAAATAAAGATAGTACTTTCGTATAAGTATATCTTTGGTTATTTAATATTCATTTCAAGTATGAGTTTAAAACTTCTACTTCAAGTTATTTATATAAAGATTATTCTTTATGGGAATATTATTTAAATAATAATATTCAGATATTTTCTAATATATTGGGACTGATTTATTTTATTAAATCAGCATTACTCCAAACTTTCTTAAAAATGTTTTCGAGTCTTCAAAATGATTTTTAAAAGTTAGAGCGGATCCCGAAACTCATTTTCAGATTTAAGATCTTTCTTTCGAAGGGGACTTGAATATTCGCTCAAAAATCTAAGGGATCCGGATCTGTGGTGTATTTTATATTCGCAACGAGGTTGCTGTTTTGATAAATGAATTGATTACTTACCCAATGTTCGGGAAGTAAGTCCATCTATTGAGTCGGCATAAGCAACTCGGGCTCAGTGGGCGTCCATGAAAGTGTAAGTGGCTCAGTGGGAGTCCATCAAATACGTAAGTGGCTGAGTGGCAGTCCAGCATAAGGTCCTATTGCGGCCAGGGTGATGACCAGTGGGGAATTCGTCCATCTACTAGTAAAAAAGGTTACTTATTGGTATCTTTTCCTGATCAGCAAGATATCAGGTTTATGCCAAGGTTTTCTCCTTTCCAAATACATTGGATATTGCAACTCTGTTTATTATTTTCATAACAGAGGTTTTAAAGGAGTGTATGAAATGTGTATATATATAGGTTGTTGGATTTTAATCGTGGTAAAATACTTTTACACATATAAAATCAAAATAAAAGCATATAAATCTTGGGGTTAGAATAAAAATAGGGTTTATAATAGTATATTTATAGGCAAAATTTTCAGCTAAAATTTTCCCATAAATATTATTATTATTATCCCATTTATTATTCTCATTAATAATTAAAACACCTTTTAATTATTAATCCTTTTTCTAAACACTTTAGAAATAATTCTCTATCTTGATTTAATTTCCAAAAAAATAAATCCTTAATTAATAATATTAAGAACTTTTCTAAATTAATTTATAATCAATTAAATCTCATTTAATCAATTATTAAATTTGTCAATTAATTATTTATTTCACAAATAAATAATTATTAGCCATTATTAATTAATTCCTCCACCATTAAATCATTCTCTTTTTATGGTGTGACCCTGTAGGTTCAATATTAAGCTGGTAGTAGAAATAAATAATAATAAAACTATTTTATCATTATTTATATAAATTCTCTAATTTATTAAATATAATTAATTAATTAATCAAATTTATTCTACATCGTGAGGGATACTTCTCAGCATATCGCGACTATCCGGATAATATGAATTCACTGCTTAGAATACCAAGAACCTATTCAGTGAATAGTTACCGTACAATAAACTCCTTCTACCCTACAATGTCCCGATTAAATACAAGGCATGGATCTCGTATCAAGCCTATCTAATTTAATCACTTGCTTACCATTTACTATGCTTAGTTCTATGCAAATTAGAAACTCCTTTCTAATTTCATTCACTCTGGCCAGAGATTCCTGAACTAGCATAAGTGGATCAGCCTTGAACATTCGCTTCCTTCAGTGGAAGGGGTAGATCCTTTATTGATCATACACTATCTTCGTGTACAAATTCCTATACCCAGTAGAGCCCTAATAATTGTCCCTGGAGACTAAGAACTAAACCAAAGTATAGTTCAGTGTACACAAGATGACTATGAAGACCTCAAGTCTAAGGATACTTGTACAACTATCACTATGTGAACAACTGCTGACACGTGAGTGAACTCCATCAGTTGTTCAGCCGGGCGAGTCATGTTCAGTGAACTTATTCTATAATAAGCACCTACATACTAGCTATAGTGTCACCACACAAATGTCTATGAGAACAGACATCCTTCATAATGAAGCAAGCATAGTATGTACCGATCTTTACGGATTATTATTTACCAGTTAGTAATCCTATGACCAGGAACTATTTAAGTTTAGAGTTATCGTCTTTTAGGTCTCACTATTATGATCTCATCATAATCCATAAAAAGCTTTACTCTAAACTATGGTATATCTTATTTAAACACTTAAATAGATAAAGCCCGTAATAAAAACAAAACTAGTCTTTTATTAATATCAATGAAATCAAAACAGATTACACAGGAAGTTATTCCTAAATCCTAATACATGATTGGACTTAGGACATATTCCTTTCAATCTCCCACTTGTATTAAAGTCAATCACTCTGGTATCTAATACCCATCTAGTCTTTATGACGATCAAAGTGATTTTCATAAAGTAGCTTTGTGAGTGGGTCTGCTATGTTGTTGTGTGTGTCAACTCTAATTCAATATAATACAAGAAATGTTACCGCGCTCCCACTACCCCTTTTGTAGACGTATGGTTCATCTACGTTTTGGATAAAATCAAACTCTTTGATTATCTCATCAAAACGAATGTTCCATCTTTCGAGAAGCTTGCTTTAAACCACATATGGTTCGCAGTAGCTTATACACTAGGTTTTCATTTCCCTTGGAAAGAAAACCATCTGGCTATATGCCAGATCTCATAGTCGTAGTAAGCAGCAATCGCAAGCAAAATCCGAACTGATTTTAACAGGGCTACAGGTAAAAAGTTTCATCAAAGTCAATCCATTGCCTTTGTTTGAATCCTTTTGCCACAAGCCTGGCTTTATAGGTCTCCACCTGGCCATCTGCTCTAATCATTCTTTTATATCCCGTATACATAGATTTCTCTGAGTCAACACTACTCATAGCCTCATTATAGGTCACAGGGTCGTCATCATCAATGATCGATAACTCATTGTCATTCTCAATGACAAGGCCATATTACCTCTCAGGTTGGCGAGACACTCTCCCAGACCTACGAATGGGCTGTTCCACAGAAGGTTGTTCAGTCTGAACAGGTGTTTCCACTTGAACCGTAGTAGTTTGTGCTTCTTGAACTTCATCAAGTTCAAATTTTGCTCCCACTGTTTCCTTCAAGGATAAACTCCTTTTCCAAGAAGGTAGCATGTCTGGAGACAAACACCCGATGATCGGTGTAAAAGTAATACCCTAAAGTCTCTTTAGGATATCCCACAAAACTACATTTTATGGATCGATATTCCAGCTTATCTGGGTCAACTTATTTGACATAAGCTGGACATCCCCAAATCTTAACGTGTTTAAGACTCGCTTTCCTTTCTTTCCATATCTCATACAGAGTTTGAGGAACAGATTTGGAAAGCACCTTATTCAGTAAATATGCTGAGGTTTCCAATGCGTAACCCCATAGGAATACTGGCAGATTTGTATAGCTCATCATGGACTGAACTATGTCTAACAAAGTTCGATTTCTCCTTTCAGATACCAATCTGGAGGCGTCCACTGGGAGACTATACCATTTACTTTGAGATAATCCAGAAACTCTCCATTCAAGTATTCACTACCTCGATCTAATCGAAGAATTATAATACTATGTTTGGTTTGTTTCTCCAATTCATACTTATACTCTTTGAACTTTTCAAAGGCTTCAGACTTGTGTTTCATCAAAAACATATCCGAATCTAGATCTATCATCTATGAAAGTAATGAAGTACGAAAAATCCACCCATGGCTTGCGTGGACATTGGTCCACATACATCTGTGTGTACCATTCCTAGCAAATTTGCAGCCCTCTCTCCACGTCTACTAAATGGAGACTGCAGTGCCACAATGAAGTGAAATTTTCATCATCCCTTTTTCTTTTATTAGTTTGTTCAATCTGAAATAAATTATGTCACATACATACAGACCATTATTTAAAGTACCACGTCCATAAAGAATATTATTTCTAAGAATAGAACATTCATTATTCTCAATAATAAATGAAAATCCAGCCAAGTCTAACATGGGAATAATATTCCACACAATCGAGGGAACAAAATAACAATTATTTAAAACAATAGTCTTGCCCGTAGGCATATGTAAATGAAATGATTCTACATCTACAGCAGCAACTCTTGCTCCATTTCCCATCAGTAGAATCACCTCCTCTTCCTCAAGAGTCCTACTTCTCCTTAGTCCCTGCAACAAATTGCAGATATGAGAACCACATGCGGTATCTAATACCCAAGTAGAAATTTGATTTAATGACATATTCACTTCTATCATAAACATACCTGAATCAGAAGCGGTAGTCTCACTACCCTTCTTCTTCTTCAATTCTGCAAGGTAAACCTTGCAGTTCCTCTTCCAGTGCCCCACCTTGTTACAGTGAAAGCAAATAACTTTGCTCTTGGGGTCTTCAGCTTTTGCTGGAACCGGCTTTTCTTCACCTACATTCTTCTTCTTGGAAGAGTTCCTCTTCCTTTTCTTAGGATTGGAACCTTCACCAATTAGAAGAACAGAACTCTTCTTAGGGGGGAAATTCGATTCCGCAGTCTTCAACATGTTGTGGAGTTCAGGCAGACTGACATCCAACTTATTCATGTGAAAGTTCACAACAAACTGCGAGAACGAACTCGGAAGTGATTGCAAGACCAAGTCTTGGCTCAGCTCCCCATCCATGGAAAAACCAAGTTGTCCAAGACGTTCAATCAAATTGATCATCTTAAGTACATGGTCATTCACAGATGATCCCTCAGACATCCTACAACCGAACAACTCCTTCGATATCTCATATCGAGCTGTCCTCCCTGCCACATCATACAACTCTTGTAGATGCATGAGGATAGTGTGAACATCCATATGCTCATGTTGCTTCTGTAGCTCAATGTTCATGGAAGCTAGCATGATGCATTGAGCAACATTTGCATCATCTATCCACTTACGATACACAACATGTTCATCATTATGTGTATCGCTAGCAGGTTCAGTAGGCTTAGGTGAGTCAATCACGTATTCCAGCTTCTCAATCCTGAGAACAATTCTCAAGTTTCCCTGCCACATCATACAACTCCTGTAGATGCATGAGGATAGTGTGAGCATCCATATGCTCATGTTGCTTCTGTAGCTCAATGTTCATGGAAGCTAGCATGATGCATTGAGCAACATTTGCATCATCTATCCACTTACGATACACAACATGTTCATCATTATGCGCATCGCTAGCAGGTTCAGTAGGCTTAGGTGAGTCAATCACGTATTCCAGCTTCTCAATCCTGAGAACAATTCTCAAGTTTCGAAGCCAGTCAGCATAATTAGGACCAGTCAATTTGTGAGCATCCAGTATGCTCCTGAGTGATAGTGCAGAAGACATAATGTATATTGTAAATCTGTAAATGATAAATACATAACAACACTTAGCAAATATTCAATTTCATTTCAAAACACTATATGAATCGGGTCTTTATTCATAAGTGGCTCCCACTAGTTTATCTAATTTATTCAACCCCCTACGTGAAAAATTAAGCATTCATAATGCTAGTGGGAATAGGGATCCTACATTTCATTACACAACCCCGGCTGTAGCACGAACCGCCATGTAATGTTCAATAGGCAGACAACTCTTGTCAATTACATCTTATGTTATTCCCTAATCAAACTTTAGCCTCTTGAATAATTGAGTCTCGGTTGTGGCACGACAAACTCAATATTCTAAGTCAAGTCTAACCCAACATTCCGTACAGTTGAATCAGTCCCCAAAGGCCCATGGCTGTGGCACGTACCGACCTTTAGATTCTTATTCAATGTACACATCTCTATGTAATAGACAAGTATTTCTTATTTCGAAATCAAAGCCCTCGGCTGTAGCACGAACCGATAATGATTCAAAAATAAGAACTACTTTTCTATCATGTTGGAAGGCTATGACCGACACAAGCCCGTTGTATCATTGGCCAATTACTACTTGATATTATTTAATTTTAGAGGGATTATATTACGTTACAATCATAATCATATTATAAAGAGATTCTTCCTTTTAAATTAAATATTTCAAATCAATAATCAATAATCAGCTGATTCCCAGATCGGGTGGAGCATTGTCAAGAGGCGTCACTTAATAACCCCTTCTTACAGATAGAAATTTGTTGTTGACAGAATCATCCTTTCTCTCATATCGAAAATTCATATTCAATTACGTGTTTCATAAACACAAGAATCTCATGATTGTATTCATAATATTGTTATTAAGGTTATGAAACAATTTCACTATACTAGGTTGTCTAACAAACGCCTTATGTTCATTTAAGTTCACCTAAATCTATCATCGTATGATAAACTAAGCATATATCACATATATAAACATGAATAAACATCAAGGTAGGCATGTTATATCATCTAGCACATTAGTCTAAGCATTATACATCTCTATGTATCACATGAAGCATTTAAAAGCAGTTAAAACAGTTAAAAACAACTTTAAAACACTTTCGGAAATATAAACAGTTCAAACCTTTTATATAAACTAAAATTGATCACTCCATTAGATCCGTCTGAGAAAAAAGAATCCAACGGTATATTGCACGCCTCAAACGGAGTTACGAAACTCCCAGAAAATCAATTTTAATGTGGACAGTCGGGCTGTAACGCATTACAGGAACGCGTTACAAGCCCTGTAACGCATTCCGGTGATGCGTTACAACCATTTTAACCAATTAAAAGGTGTAACGCATTCCGTGAATGCGCCACAGGGTGTAACGCATTCCCGGAATGCGAGACACCCCTAACCCGCGTGCCCTGCAGCCTGTCAGCGTCTTCCTCCTTTTTTTTCTTTTTTTTTTATTTTAAAGCAGCCGCCGCCGCCGCCCATGGAATTCCGTGCCGCCAGACCTGCTTCTGAGTCTTCTCTTCCGTGCATTCAACAGATGTACAACAAGACAACAGCAGATATATATATATACAGCGGATACAAACATATATATATACTATATTTAATTACGAATTTAATTAAAACAACTTCAAAAATTCATAATAAAAAATCTATACAGCATAAAATTATGAAAAAAATACCCAGACGATCTACAACACTTGTAGAACCCAGATCAACATTCAAAATTATTCTGAGAAATGATTTCTCATCAGACAAAATTAATCCATGATAAAACTTGTAAAAATCATAATTAATTCATACAAGCACATAAAATTCTGAAATTTTTACCACAGATCTATATGCATACAACCTAAGCTCTGATACCATTGTTGGATTTTAATTACAGCGGAGGCATGGTAAAACACTTTTACACATATAAAATCCAAATAAAAGCATATAAATCTTGGGGTTAGAATAAAAATAGGGTTTATAATAGTATATTTATAGGCAAAATTTTCAGCTGAAATTTTCCCATAAATATTATTATTATTATCCCATTTATTATTCTCATTAATAATTAAAACACCTTTTAATTATTAATCCTTTTTCTAAACACTTTAGAAATAATTCTCTCTCTTGATTTAATTTCCAAAAAATTAAATCCTTAATTAATAATATTAAGAACTTTTCTTAATTAATTTATAATCAATTAAATCTCATTTAATCAGTTATTAAATTTGCCAATTAATTATTTATTTCACAATAAATAATTATTAGCCATTATTAATTAATTCCTCCACCATTAAATCATTCTCTTTTTATGGTGTGACCCTGTAGATTCAATATTAAGCCGGTAGTAGAAATAAATAATAATAAAACTATTTTATCATTATTTATATAAATTCTCTAATTTATTAAATATGATTAATTAATTAATCACATTTATTCTACATCGTGAGGGATACTTCTCAGCATATCGTGACTATCCGGATAATATGAATTCACTGCTTAGAATACCAAAAACCTATTCAGTGAATAGTTACCGTACAATAAACTCCTTCTACCCTACAATGTCCCGATTAAATACAAGGCATGGATCTCGTGTCAAGCCTATCTAATTTAATCAATTGCTTACCATTTACTATGCTTAGTTCTATGCAAATTAGAAACTCCTTTCTAATTTCATTCACTCTGGCCAGAGATTCCTGAACTAGCATAAGTGGATCAGCCTTGAACATTCGCTTCCTTCACTGGAAGGGGTAGATCCTTTATTGATCATACACTATCTTCGTGTACAAATTCCTATACCCAGTAGAGCCCTAATAATTATCCCTGGAGACTAAGAACTAAACCAAAGTATAGTTCAGTGTACACAAGATGACTATGAAGACCTCAAGTCTAAGGATACTTGTACAACTATCACTATGTGAACAACTGCTGACATGTGAGTGAACTCCATCAGTTGTTCAGCTGGGCGAGTCATGTTCAGTGAACTTATTCTATAATAAGCACCTACATACTAGCTATAGTGTCACCACACAAATGTCTATGAGAACAAACATCCTTCATAATGAAGAAAGCATAGTATGTACCGATCTTTGCGGATTATTAATTACCAGTTAGTAATCCTATGACCAGGAACTGTTTAAGTTTAGAGTTATCATCTTTTAGGTCTCACTATTATGATCTCATCATAATCCATAAAAAGCTTTACTCTAAAATATGGTATATCTTATTTAAACACTTAAATAGATAAAGCCCGTAATAGAAACAAAACTAGTCTTTTATTAATATCAATGAAATCAAAACAGATTACACAGGAAGTTATTCCTAAATCCTAATACATGATTGGACTTAGGACATATTCCTTTCATAGGTGTATATATATATTGGGACTTAATGAAGTATCTCGTAACTTCATTATTTATAATGATATTTCAAGGATTGAATCTATTCAAATCTTATCTTGTAGTCTCATCTATGTGATGAACTTTTGAAATGGATTATACCTTGAACGGTGGTAGTTCAAGTAGTATTCGGAAAAGATATAAGTATATTGGAGTATCTTGTAACTTCATCTTTTAAACTTATATCTAGTAAATGATTATCTTATGCATGACAAAGATTTTCAGAAAAATGTTGAGACAAGCTATAATGCTAGAAGCTATGATGAGAGTCTGTACAATAGACTTGAAAGAAATTTGGAATGATCACTTAACGTGGATTGAGTTTTCTTATGATAATCAATCGTATGTCAGTATCGAGGTATCGCCTTATGAGATCCTTGAGGGAAGACAATATCGATCTCCCTTATGTTAGGATGAAGTTGTAGAGCGCAAGATGCTCGGACCCGCAGTAGTCCAAAGGACCAAGGATATAATAGATCTAATTAGAGGACGGCTGGTAGTAGCCCAAGATGGACATAATAAGTATGTTAATTTGACACGAAAGGACAAAGAATAGGAAGTAGGGGACCTAGTGCTGTTATAGGTATTCCCTTGGAAATGATGGATGAGGTTCGGAAAGAAAGGAAAGCTAAGCCCACGAATTGTTAGACCCTTGGATATATTAAGATGTATGGGGAAGTTAGCATATGAGCTAGCCCTACCCCTGAACATGTAGCAAGTTCATAACGTGTTCCACGTATCAATATTAAGGAAGTATAGTTCGGATGCCAGATAAATAGGGGCATATGGGCGCATAGCCATGCAACCAGACGTAACCTGTATGGAGCAACCAGGAAGGGTTATAGATTGAAAAAGGAACAAGTGCTTAGGAGAAGGGTTATCAAACTATTCAGAGTTTGATGGAAGAACCACAATATGGGAAAATTTACTTGAGAGTTAGAAAGTGCAATGCTAAGAAAGTATCCCTATTCATTTTTTATTTGATTCCGGGACGGAATCCTTTTAAGGAGGGGAGACTGTAATAACCCCAAAATTTTTGGACTTTTTATAACCCTTATGAATAGTGATTTTGCTGTTTATGCTGAATAAGAAAACTTTTCATGCCACACTATATAGCAGTTCTTTTATTGATATTCTGAGATTTTATTAGTACTCTATATGGTATATAAGTGTATGTAAAGATTGTCAGAATCCAAATTCGAACACTTTGATTTTTCCCGGAAATCCACCAAATACAGAGAGAATTGAGTATAAGGTAACATGATAAAAAGGATTTAAATTCAAGGATAATAAGAGAGGATCATAAAAAGGAATTTAATGTATTGAGAAAGGTTAAGGGAACCCAAGTAATAAGATCCCGGGTATGATCTCTCAAACAATAAACGAGAACGAAAGTTAAGCGAACCGTATAACAGATCAGCGGTCATTAGGATGAAGTCAATAGATCATATGTCATTATCGAGATATCGCCTTATGAGATCCTTGAGGGAAGACAATGTCGATCTCCCTTATGTTAGGATGAAGTTGTAGAGCGCAAGATACTCGGACCAGCAGTGGTCCAAAGGACCAAGGATTTAATAGATTTAATCAGAGGACGGCTGGTAGTAGCCCAAGATGGACATAAGAAGTATGTTGATTTGACACGAAAGGACAAGGAATGGGAAGTAGGGGACCTAGTGTTGTTATAGGTATTCCCTTGGAAGGGGTTAATGAGATTCGGAAAGAAAGGAAAGCTAAGTCCACCAATTGTTGGACCCTTGGATATATAAAGACGTTTTGGGAAGTTAGCATATGAGCTAGCCCTACCCCGGAACATGTAGCAAGTCATAACGTGTTCCACGTAACAATGTTAAGGAAGTATAATTCGGATGCCAGACAAATAGGGGCATATGAGCACATAGACACGCAACCCGACGTAACCTATATGGAGCAACCAGGAAGGGTTAGAGAGTGAAAAGGAATAAGTGCTTAGGAGAAGGGTTATTAAACTAGGCAGAGTTGGTGGTAGGACCACAATGTGGGAAAATTTACTCGAGAGTTAGAAAGTGCAATGCTAAGAGAGTATCCCTATTCATTTTCTATCTGATTCCGGGACGGAATCCTTTTAAGGAGGGGAGACTGTAATAACCCCAATTTTTGGAAATTTTTGAAACCCTTATGAATAGTGTTTTTGCTGAATGAGAAAACTTTTCATGCCCCACTATGTAGGGATTCTGTTATGGATATTCTGAGATTTTATTAGTACTCTATATGGTATATAAGTGTATGTAAAGATCGTCAGAATCCAATTCCGAACACTTTGGTTTTTCCCGGAAATCCACTAGATACGGAAAGAATTGAGTAAAAGGTAACAGGATAAAAAAAAGGATTTTAATTAAAGGATTATAAGAGAGGATCATAAAAGGAATATAATATATTGAGAAAGGTTAAGGGAACCTAAGTAATAAGATCCCGGGTATGATCCCTCAAACGATAAACGAAAATGAAAGTTAAGCGAACCGTATAACAGATCAGCGGTCATTAGGCAAACAATTAGGAAGTTAATCAAAGAGATTAGAGGGGATGATGTCATCCAACCAATGAGAAGAGGACAAAGAGGGAAGGATGACACCACATGATGACATAAGCATGACAAAGGAAGGAAGGAAATGTGGTTGAATTAGAACCACACAAAGTTTAAGGCTAAAAAGGTAATTAACTAAAACAAAAACCAAAACTACATCCACCAAGCCAAGCAAATCATTTTTCATCAAAACAAAATTTTATTTTCATCACCAAGAACATTGCTCTCGGCTTTTCCTAGTTTTCAAAGGGAAAATTTTCAAAATTCAAGTTCAAGGCTTCCTAAATTGGTAAGATAATTCCCTAGTATTCCTTATGCATAGTTATGGCTATTCTATGAGTTTAAGCCTCTAAATCATTCACAATCTTCTTCAAGAAATCAATGAAGAAGACAATGAATAGTGACTTCAAGAATTTTAACTTGATTTTCTTGTTTTTCCTTTAAGATCCAAGCATCCCTAAGTCATCTCAAGACTTTTTAAGGCTTCCTAGCTACTCACCCCACTTCAAGGAAGGTATATCATCTCTAAACCCTAGCTTTACTTTGTTAAATAGGATGATTCTAGTTGTTATGGTGATATAGTAGCTTAATGCTTGTTGGTTTAGAATTTGGGTTGGAGTGGTAGTGAAATGGATGGTGAAACTTGTTGTTTTGGTTAAAAGAACTTAAGTATAGTTAAATTCAAGCTTAAGCATAAGTATAAATGTTAATATTGAATTGATTGGGGCTGTTAGGATGTGGTATGGATGGAGTTTGGATTGGGATGTGATTGTGGCTTGATTATGGGTTGTTTTGGAATGGTTTAAATTTGGGAAATCGCGTAAACATAGCCGTCGTAATGCCCGATTTACCGTAGACTGTTTTTGTTCTTAATATCAGAACCCTTGAACTCACTGCTAGGTTTTGACCATTTCCATGTTTAGATAGTTCATGTTACGAGCTTCGTTTTGATATGTGGTTCATTTGATTCCGATGAACGGTTTAGGAGAAACGGCCGTTTTAAGTAATGACGTTTCGCGAACGAACCCTTACCCCTCGCCTTACTTCGAAACATAGGTTAAAGACCTTAAATGACTAATTGAAGTATGAAACAATTATGTTAAGTGTGTTAGGCAGTTGGTAAGACACTCGTGAAAGAATCGCCTTAAAACCCTTAATGGTTAATTTATTAAAAATGGTGGAGCCGAGAGTACTCGAGCGACTTAAGTAAATCGTTAAGCGCGAAAGCGAACGTTAGGACTCTAAATGGTTAAAGTCTAGTTTCTTAAGCGACCGGGGTTTAATTCCGACTTATGTTGTTGTTCATAGGTTATCGGACCCACTCTAAGCTTAAGTCTATCCGGGAGCACTCAGGCAAGTTTTCTACCCGTTATACTGTTGTTGTGATGTATATATGTATATGCATGATCTTGCGATAAATGCATATTTGTTATTAGCAACTTCTTGCGATATATTGTAGCATGTGATATGGTATATATGCATGCCTGTTTCATATTCTTGGATTATATATCTGTTGGTTAAAATGCTTACAGTTGCATAATACCTATGCTAGAGATAAGCGGTATTGAGTTTACCCTTAGTATAGGGGATCAAAAGGTGAACATATTTCTAAACCGGGAGTCGATGTTCCTGAGTATAATATATATATATATATATATATATATATATATATGGTTATAGTTTTCAAAACTATTAATCGAATAAGGTTTATTCGATAACTTTAACTTTATTTTATTATTGAATATTATTTCGAATATTCATCTGAGGACTTATGACTCCTTTATTTTATTATTGAATATTATTTCGAATATTCATTTGATGGCTTATGACTCAGTTATATTATTAATGATTATTAATTGAATATTCATTTGAGGATGTATGACTCCGTTATTTTATTTAATGAATATTATTTATAATATTCATTCGAGGTATTATGACTCCGCTTGTTATTTATTAATATTCTTTATTTTATTAAAGAATAATGTTTCGATAATCAAACTTATTTTTGATTATTCAAATAAAGATAGTACTTTCATATAAGTATATTTTTGGTTATTTAATACTCATTTCAAGTATAAGTCTTACAACTTCTACTTCAATTATTTGTATAAAGATTATTCTTTATGGGAATATTATGTAAATAATAGTATTCAGATATTTTCTAAATATATTGGGACTGATTTACTCCATTAAATCAGCATTACTCCAAACACTCTTTAAAGTGTTTTCGAGTCTTCAAAATGATTTTTAAAAGTTAGAGCGGATCCCAAAACTCATTTTTATATTTAAGATCTTCCTTTTAAAAAGGGGATTTAAATACTCGCTCAAAACCTGAGGGATCCGGCTCTATGGTGTATTTTATATTCGCAACAAGGTTGCAGTTTTGGTAAATGAATTGATTACTTACCCAACGTTCGGGAAGTAAGTCCATCTATCGAGTCGGCATAAGCAACATGGGCTCAGTGGGCGTCCATGATAGTGTAATTGGCTCAGTGGGAGTCCATCAAATGCATAAGTGGCTGAGTGGCAGTCCAGCATAAGGTCCTATTGCGACCAGGGTGATGACCAGTGGGGAATTCATCCATCTACTAGTAGAAAAGGTTACTTATTGGTATCTTTGCCTGATCAGCAAGATATCGGGTTTATGCCACAATTCTTTTTCCCTTCCAAAAATTCATTGGATGTTACAAACTCTGTTCATACTTTACATGACAGAGGTTTTCAGGGACTGTATAAGGAAGATGTATATGTGGATATATATATTGGAACTTAATGAAGTATATCATAACTTCATTTCCTTCAATACTACTTCAAAGATTTAATTTATTCAAATCTGTCTTGTAGTCTCATCTATGTGATGAACTTTTGAACTAATTATAACTTGAACGGTGGTAGTTCAAGTAGTATTTGGAAAAGATATAAGTATATTGGAGTATCTTGTAACTTCATCTTTTTAAACTTATATCTAGTTAATGTCTGTCTTATGAATGACAAAGACTTTCAGAAAAACGTTGAGACAATGTTAGATATATGAGATCACCTTGCAACGATATTTTTTTTATACAGTTATAAACTGGAACTTTGTGTATATTATACATGGAAGAGGACTTCCAAGATTTTGAAAAGTATATATGTATATATACTGAACATTTTGCGACTTCATCGTATTAAAATATCAAACTTGGTTCATTTCTTTTGACCAAGACTTTCATGAGTACTATGAAAAGGCTCATATATTGTTAATCATTATAAATACTATTTTGGTGGGCTTGCTGCTCACCCTTGCTTTCTTCTTTCATCACACAACATCAGATAGATAAGATGAACAGGACCAAGCTCCCAATTCGCAAGCGGATAGGAAACGTTCCGCAGCTTTCTGGAAGCGTTGAGGCCGCTGTAGCTGAGGTAGAAATTACCAATAGGCTAAGTTTTCAACTAATGATGTACCAGACTTATGTATATTATGAGTTGTAATAATGGCAGAGAAATGTAAATTTATTCAGAAACCTGTTTAAGGTGTATTGGCATGTAATTGTGGAATAAAACGACTTGTGATTATTTTTGGATGATCATCTCTGAGACTATAACTTGTGGTGTGTGTGTTTATTGTGGGGTCACAGGACAGAGTAGTTGATTAATTATTAAGATTGGGTGTTATTAAGGGAAATGGAACTCGTGACAACCCGGATCCCCGACCCCGGATTTGGGGGTGTTACAATTGTTCTCGGGATTGAGAAGCTGGAATACGTGATTGACTCACCTAAGCCTACTGAACCTGCTAGTGATGCACATAATGATGAACATGTTGTGTATCGTAAGTGGATAGATGATGCAAATGTTGCTCAATGCATCATGCTAGCTTCCATGACATTAAGCTACAGAAGCAACATGAGCATATGGATGCTCACACTATCCTCATGCATCTACAAGAGTTGTATGATGTGGCGGGGAGGACAGCTCGATATGAGATATCGAATGAGTTGTTCGGTTGTAGGATGTCTGAGGGATCATCTGTGAATGACCATGTACTTAAGATGATCAATTTGATTGAACGTCTTGGACAACTTGGTTTTGCCATGGATGGGGAGCTGAGCCAAGACTTGGTCTTGCAATCGCTTCCGAGTTCGTTCTCGCAGTTTGTTGTGAACTTTCACATGAATAAGTTGGATGTCAGCCTGCCTGAACTCCACAACATGTTGAAGACTGCGGAATCGAATTTCCCCCCTAAGAAGAGTTATGTTCTTCTAATTGGTGAAGGTTCCAATCCTAAGAAAAGGAAGAGGAACTCTTCCAAGAAGAAGAAAGTAGGTGAGAAAACGCCGGTTACACCAAAAGCTGAAGACCCCAAGAGCAAAGTTGTTTGCTTTCACTGTAACAAGGTGGGGCACTGGAAGAGTAACTGCAAGGTTTACCTTGCAGAATTGAAGAAGAAGAAGTGTAGTGAGACTACCGCTTCTGATTTAGGTATGTTCATGATAGAAGTGAATATGTCATTAAATCAAATTTCTACTTAGGTATTAGATACCGCCTGTGGTTCTCAAATCTGCAATTTGTTGCAGGGACCAAGGAGAAGTAGGACTCTTGAGGAAGAGGAGGTGATTCTACTGATGGGAAATGGAGCAAGAGTTGCTGCTGAAGATGTAGAATCATTTCATTTACATATGCCTACGGGCAAGACTATTGTTTTAAATAATTGTTATTTTGTTCCCTCGATTGTGAGGAATATTATTCCATGTTAGACTTGGCTGGATATTCATTTACTATTGAGAATAATGAATGTTCTATTCTTAGAAATAATATTCTTTATGGACGTGGTGCTTTAAATAATGGTCTGTATTTATGTGACATAATTTACTTCAGATTGAACAAACTAATAAAAGAAAAGGGATGATGAAAATCTCACTTCATAGTGGCAGTACAGTCTCCATTTAGTAGACATGGAGAGAGGACTGCAAATTTGCTAGGAATGGTACACACAGATGTATGTGGACCAATGTCTAAGCAAGCCATGGGTGGATTTTCATACTTCATTACTTTCATAGAAGATAGATCTGGATTCGGATATGTGTTTAATGAAACACAAGTCTGAGGCCTTTGAAAAGTTCAAAGAGTATAAGTATGAAGTGGAGAAACAAACCTAACATAGTATTATAATTCTTCGATTAGATCGAGGTGGTGAATACTTGAATGGAGAGTTTCTAGATTATCTCAAAGTAAATGGTATAGTCTCCCAGTGGACGCCTCCAGATTGGTATCTGAAAGGAGAAATCGAACTTTGTTAGACATAGTTCGGTCCATGATGAGCTATGCAAATCTTACAGTATTCCTATGGGGTTATGCATTGGAAACATCAGCATATTTACTGAATAAGGTGCCTTCCAAATCTGTTCCTCAAACTCCGTATGAGATGTGGAAAGAAAGGAAACCGAGTCTTAAACACGTTAAGATTTGGGGATGTCCAGCTTATGTCAAGTAAGTTGACCCAGATAAGCTGGAATATCGATCCGTAAAATGTAGTTTTGTGGGATATCCTAAAGAGACTTTAGGGTACTACTTTTACACCGATCATCGGGTGTTTGTCTCCAGACATGCTACCTTTTTGAAAAAGGAGTTTATCCTTAAAGGAAACAGTGGGAGCAAAATTGAACTTGATGAAGTTCAAGAAGCACAAACTACTACAGATCGAGTGGAAACACCTGTTCTGACTGAACAACCTTTTGTGGAACAGCCCATTCATAGATCAGGGAGAGTGTCTCGCCAACCTGAGAGGTAATATGGTCTTGTCATTGAGAATGACAATGAGTTGTCGATCATTGATGATGACGACCCTGTAACCTATAATGAGGCTATGAGTAGTGTTGACTCAGAGAAATGGCATAGTGCCATAAAATCCGGAATGGAATCTATGTATAAGGTATACAAAAGATAGATTATAGCAGATGGCCAGGTGGAGACCTTTAAGGCCAGGCTTTTGGCAAAAGGATTCAAACAAAGGCAATGGATTGACTTTGATGAAACTTTTTACCTATAGCCCTGTTAAAATCAGTTAGGATTTTGCTTGCGATTGCTGCGTACTACGACTATGAGATCTGGAAAATAGCCAGATGGTTTTCTTTCCAAGAGAAATGAAAACCTAGTGTGTAAGCTGCTGTGAACCATATGTGGTTTAAAGCAAGCTTCTCGAAAGATGGAACATTCGTTTTGATGAGACAATCAAAGAGTTTGATTTTATCAAAAACGTAGATGAACCATGTGTCTACAAAAGGGTTAGTGGGAGCGTGGTAACATTTCTTGTATTGTATTGAAATAGAGTTGACACACATAACAACATAGCAGACCCACTCACAAAGCTACTTTTTGAAAGTCACTTTGATCGTCATAAAGATGAGATGGGTATTAGATACCAGAGTGATTGGCTTTAGTACAAGTGGGAGATTGAAAGGAATATGTCCTAAGTCCAATCATGTATTAGGATTTAGGAATAACCTCCTGTGTAATCTGTTTTGATTTCATTGATATTAATAAAAGACTTGTTTTGTTTTTATTACGGGCTTTATCTATTTAAGTGTTTAAATAAGATATACCATAGTTTAGAGTAAAGCTTTTTATGGATTATGATGAGATCATAATAGTGAGACCTAAAAGATGATAACTCTAAACTTAAATAGTTCCTGATCATAGGATTACTAACTGGTAATTAATAATGCACAAAGATCGGTACATACTATGCTTGCTTCATTATGAAGGATGTCTGTTCTCATAGACATTTGTGTGGTGACACTATAGCTAGTATGTAGGTGCTTATTATAGAATAAGTTCACTGAACATGACTCGCCCAGCTGAACAACTGATGGAGTTCACTCACGTGTCAGCAGTTGTTCACATAGTGATAGTTGTACAAGTATCCTTAGACTTGAGGTCATCATAGTCATCTTGTGTACACTGAACTATGCTTTGGTTTAGTTCTTAGTGTCTAGGGACAATTATTAGGGATCTACTGGGTATAGGAATTTATACACGAAGATAGTGTATGATCAATAAAGGATCTACCCCTTCCAGTGAAGGAAGCGAATGTTCAAGACTGATCCACTTATGCTAGTTCAGGAATCTCTGGCCAGAGTGAATGAAATTAGAAAGGAGTTTCTAATTTGCATAGAACTACGCATAGTAATTGGTAAGCAAGTGATTAAATTAGATAGGCTTGACACGAGATCCATGCCTTGTATTTAATCGGGACATTGTAGGATAGAAGGAGTTTATTGTACGGTAACTATTCACTGAATAGGTTCTTGGTATTCTAAGCAGTGAATTCATATTATCCGGATAGTCGCGATATGCTGAGAAGTATCCCTCACGATGTAGAATAAATGTGATTAATTAATTAATCATATTTAATAAATTAGAGAATATTTATAAATAATGATAAAATAGTTTTATTATTATTTATTTCTACTACCGGCTTAATATTGAACCTACAGGGTCACACCATAAAAAGAGAATGATTTAATGGTGGAGGAATTAATTAATAATGGCTAATAATTATTTATTTGTGAAATAAATAATTAATTGGAAAATTTAATAATTAATTAAATGAGATTTAATTGATTATAAATTAATTAAGAAAAGTTCTTAATATTATTAATTAAAGGATTTAATTTTTGGAAATTAAATCAAGAGAGAGAATTATTTCTAAAGTGTTTAGAAAAAGGATTAATAATTAAAAGGTGTTTTAATTATTAATGAGAATAATAAATGGGATAATAATAATAATATTTATGGGAAAATTTCAGCTGAAAATTTTGCCTATAAATACACTATTATAGACCCTATTTTCATTCTAACACAAGAACCCAAAAACCCAAAAAGTTTGGAAAACCCAATTCTCTCCACCTCCTTCCTCCTCCTTAACATCGTTTTCTTGGTGGATACCGGTGGAGTACTTCACACTTGAGGAGCAACTGCTAAGGATCTCTGATCGTTGTCTCCGAATTATTTTAAAGGTTAGATTCGATCCCTATGTTTTTACCACGATTTATATGCTTTTATTTGGATTTTATATGCGTAAAAGTGTTTTGCCATGCCCAGCTGCATTAAAATCCAACAGTATTGACTAAGGATCACTGTAGATATTTCATTACCTTTATAGATGATTGTAGTAGATATTGTTATTTTTATTTGCTTAAACATAAGGATGAAACACTAGATAAATTCATTATGTATAAAAATGAAGCTGAAACACAAACTGGCAAAGTACTTAAACGTCTGCGGTCTGATAGAGGTGGTGAGTATACGAGTACCTTGTTTAATGAATTTTGCGCAAGCAATGGTATAGTTCATGAGGTTACTCCACCATACACACCTGAGTCTAATGGGGTGGCAGAAGGATAGAACAGAACTTTTAAATACATGATTAACAGTATGCTAATTATTTTTGGGATGCTTACGTACATGTTGGGAGCGGCTCTGAATACGGCTTGTCATATTCTGAATAGAGTCCCTCTGAAACATATGGACAAGACACCATATGAATTATGAAGAAAGCGTAGGACAAGTTTGAGTTATCTTCGTGTGTGGGGGTGCCTTGCTAAGGTGTTTGTCCCTGAACACAAGAGAAAGAAACTGGGTCCGAAAACTGTTGATTGTATCTTTCTGGGCTATCTTGAAACCACAACTGCTATGAGATTTTTAGTATTAAAATCTAAGATAGATGGTATTGTGGCGAATACGATAGTTGAGTTTCGTGATGCAACTTTCTTTTAGGAAGTATTCCTTATGAAGACTGGTATACCTTTGGGTAGTTCTGAGGATGATCCCACTCACACATCGACTTCTATTCCTGATCATGTGGAAAAGATGACAAATGTGGGGGTGGATCCTGGTAATAGCTCTACTCCTAACGAAGTAGAGGAACCTAGAAGGAGTAAGCGTGCAAAGATAGTCAAGGACTTTGGAATTGACTTTATCACTTACAATGTCGAGGATGAGCCTTTAACTTTCCGTCAAGCCAAGGATTCTTCAGAGTCAAGGAATTGGAAAGGCACTGTAAAGAGTGAAATTGACTCAATTGTTTCAAACGGAACATGGGAGTTAGTTGATCTCCCTCCAGGGTGTTCTACTATTGGATGTAAATGGATCTTCAAGAGGAAGCTAAACCCTGATGACTCTATAAATAAGTACAAGGCTAGGCTAGTTGCTAAGGGCTTTAGGCAAAGGGAAGGCATTGATTATTTTGATACATATTCTTCAGTTTCCCAAATGACAACAACCAGAATGCTTATTTCATTGGCTTCTGTACATGGCTTTTCTTCATGATGACCTTGAAGAAGAGATTTATATGGATCAGCCTGAGGGATTTGTTGCTTCTGGTAATGAGAGGAAAGTATGTAGACTAGTCAAGTCCATCTATGGCCTTAAACAAGCACCTATAGAATGGCATAAAAAGTTTGATGAAACTGTTTTAGACTTAGAATTTTTTAGTTAATGAAAGTGACAAGTGTGTCTACTATAAGGTTAGAGGTAATGATTGTGTGATCGTGTGCTGGTATGTAGATGATATCTTGTTGTTTGGAACCAATATTGAGATTATTAACGAGACAAAGAGTTTCTTGAGGATGCACTTTGAGATGAAGGATATGGGTGAAGCTAGTGTGATTCTTGGGATCAAGTTGACTCAGTCAACTGATGGAATAACTTTGTCACAGTCTAATTATATAGAGAAATCTATACTTGAGAAGTTGAGAAGTATGGTTATTCAAATTGTAGAATCGCTAGTACACCGTATGATTCAAAAGTTGCCTTAGTCAAGAATAGTTTAGGAGTTCCTGTGTCTCAGTTAAGGTATTCTTAGATTATTGGGAGTTTGCAATATCTTGTTAATGTGACTAGGCCAGATATTTCTTATTCTGTGTCTAAGTTGGCTAGATATACAAGTAGTCCAAACAAGACTCATTGGGAGGCATTGGATAGAGTTCTTAGATATCTGAAGGGAACTATTTCCCTTGGCTTGCATTATCAGATATTTTCGGGGTACTCGAGGGGTACAGTGATGCAAGTTGGATAGCTAAGAAATCTTGTTCCAATGGAGTGACTGGATATGTGTTTACCCTTGCGGGTGGAGCAGTGTCCTGGAAGTCTTCTAGACAAACTTTGATTACTCGGTCTACTTTTGAGGCTGAGTTGTGTGCACTTGATGCCACGGGGACGGAGGCTGAATGGTTACATGGACTCATGAGTATGTTACTTGTAACGCCCCCAAATCCGGGGTCAGAGGATTTGGTCGTCACTATGAAACCTCAATCTAAATCAACCTGTTTAATCAATAAACAAATGCCAGCGGAAGATATTTAGCATAAATGACCTCAAACTAATCCAAGATCTTTTAAGGTTACAGTTCTAGAAACAAGAAATCCAAATTCCACAAATAAATTTTTCACTTTCTTTTAAAACTCTTTTCAATAAATTCCAACTCAAAACTAAACCCACTAGTATAACTTCGAAATGAAGTATACTAGGCCCAAATAAAATATACAACTATATATAATATAATATAAACAACTTTATACAATAGAACTTACACTAGCCCGCAAACCCTGGACCAACCACCTTCCAAAAGCTTCTTCTTTGCTTCCTCGAATTACGCAGCTAAACAGCGCAAGCTAATTCCTCACTGGAGGTTAAATTTAAAAACAGGCAAGTATGAGCGGAAGAAATGCTCAGCAAGTTCATTATAGCATGTATAGGGTCTTTTGATATAAAACTGACATCTGCATTAGAGCAGAACATTTAAAATCATAATTGCTGAATCATAAACTTTGGTTGAGGAATCCCAGAATTGATTCCTTAATTGTACTCAAAACTATTTTGATATTTTTGAGCGAAATGCTTCAGCAATACTTTGAATCTTGACGAGAATAAAACTCGTAAAACAGTGTTTACGGAAATATCGTAAACCACAATAACATGAAACAATGATTATGGATTGAATCATAAACTTTATTCAAAACTGAACTCTTCAAATTAATACTTATTTTGCTGTCATATCAAATTAGATATCACTACGAACTTTGATGCTCACAACACCCATACTGAAGTCAACATCAATCATCTATACTAATACCACATTTGATATTTAACAACAAACTAAGTATCCATAAAATCAGAAACTGAACCAAAACCACAATTCACTTTGATCGAAAACAGAATCAGTACTTTTATCCAAAACAGAATCAGTACTTTTATCCAAAGCAAAATCAGTTGATAAATCATTTATTCTATGAATATCAAAAACAATATGATAATTTAGATTAAGATCATTCTCCGACGGACGTACTATCACATGCTGATCAGCCCGTGTGATAGCACAAGGTCATGATTCGTAGAAACGTGACCCCAAAAACACGAGTACTCAAATAAAAAGGCATAACTAGCCTGTGGCAAAATGGTGTCATAATATTTCATATGGCACTTAGAAATAGCCCTCCGCTGGACCGTCCGTCCCGGTCACTTACGCAATCATGATCCAATCTTAAAACCTTTTATTGAAATGGGGTCATGTTAATCGACACCCGAAATAATTTTATTCCCCCAATTCTTGGGTAGGAATATTCGCAACCAAATCACTTTTCTCAAAATCCAAAACATCTATAAATCCGATAATTGGGTAAGTAAAATCACTTAGCTACTCTGAATATAGAATAGCGGAAGAATACTTGCATAAATAGAATTATTTAATTCAGTGATATGTAAAACATTTATCTATTCCGAACTAAGAATAGGGAAAGCAATACTTGCATAATATGATTCGAAATAAACGTCACTTGAATGATAAGTGAAGTCAGGGGTACTTGCCTTTGGGTTTTTTAGCAGTTAGTCACACTCGCAAAACCGCATCTATTCTGACATTCTGACTCAAAATATCACCGTCTTTATTTTCAATATTTTACTGATATGCTGCTCCTGCGATTGCTAGAAGCCAGATACCCAATACCATTCCATCTCACTATTTATCCAACATCTTGTCTTGATCAACTCGAATGATCCGCATCTATAATTAAAATATATAACTTTAATTGTCTAATCGATAACCACTCGACGAACTACGCGTCAAAAGCCTATCGTCTACCCATACGATAGCCCACCCATAAAGAAGATAGTCAAACACAAGACTCTTGACCCACGTACACACATAATTCACATAGCACATAAGCACATAACTCATGTATCACATAATTCATATCACATATGACTCGATTCGTCAAAACATTCAACTCGGTACGCTTAAAACTGAAATCAGGTCAAAAATATGATTTATCGATGAATAATCGACTCAGAATAACTTGTAAAATAAGCGACCTTTCGAAACCAAAGGATTTGGGTCTCGAAAATATTTTTATTGAAAGCGGAATATTTTTCTGAGTCTGTACGCGTTCGTTTCGTATTAAACGGACGAACGGTTTATTTATTATGAATTTTTGAACATTTTTCGGAATTAAAACAATCTCCGAATCATTTAATAATAAAATAATAGGGTTCAAACACCCTAAAATAATTTTATATGATTTATCGAGCCTGGAAAATAATTTAAAATAATATTTTAAAGCTCGAAACTATTTTTCAGAATTTTTAAATCAAAAATAAATAATTAAATCTATTTAAATAATCAATTAAAATTAATTAATAACTAATTAAATTAATTAATCAATTAATATTTAAATTAATTGACTAATTAAATAATTAAATATCAACTAAAACTAATTAATTAAATAATTTGGATTTATTTTGAATTAAAATAAATTTTCAGAAATAAAATAATGATTTTCAAAATAAATAAAATGAATTTTCAGAAATTAAAATAGGATTTTTTTGAATTATTTTAAAACTGAATTTTCAGAAACATAATTTGGAAAATAGAATTGGGGAAATCTGGATCGAAATCGGGTCATGGCGGGTCGAAGTTCCGGGTCGAAAAGAACCAACCGGGTCACGAAGAACACCGGTGGTTCTTCCCAGAATCCGGCCGCCATCGGCGCGGTTCTGGCAGACTCCGACGAGGACCAAGACCCTGTCTGTTGCCCTCGATTCATGTTGCAAAACACTCGCACATAACCCAGCAATTCAGAGATAGCAATAACACTGATCGATCATTCCGGTTTCATCGATTCCGGTTAAAAACTCCATTAAAACCGGTTACCACGAACACCAACTCCGACCAACTCGATTTACGTGATTCCGCAATCAAACAATAAACTTTTATACATAAATCGACTGTAAGAAACCTACTGAATCTATTGGTACCATCAAAACAATCCAACAATCAGCCAATAAGAAACCCCTAATTCGGGGGAATAAACCCTAAATTACGAATTTACAAATCACTAGTCGTTTGAATGATTTGAGGGCATAAACAGAAAGAACATGAAAATCTGAACATTTTGGTTACTCATACTTTAAATTCTGAAGTCTGCATCACCCTCAAATTTGGGTTTGATTCTCATAACTTTTCAAGAACACCAAGAACACATATTCAAAGAATTTTCAGAAAATCAAACCTTAATTTCTATATGATACTGAACCCTATTTTTGAAGTATAATATACCAAATTGACCAGAAAAATATGCTCTACAACATGGAAGCATCAAATCACATCAACAACATCAAGAACAAATTTTCATAATTTAATTATCAAATAATTCGAATATAAATAATTAAATAAGAAAATTACCATGATTTCTGGAAAGAAACTGATGATTGATTTAGAAAGAAGATTTCGAGAGCTTCGTTTTGATATGCGGCACGCCCGAATCGGAGTTCGATAACGCCTTCATTCGTGTGTTTGATTCTCGGAAACGTATCGGTTTCTCGGGTTTTTCTCTGTATTTACGGTGTTTTAACTGGTTGCAAATGAATAAACGGAATAAACGAAATAAGAAATAGGCTATTTATATTTATGGAATATTGGATCGTTCTGGATCGTTTTGGATCGTTAAATTAGTTGCTTAGCCGCTAAGTAACTACAAAAACGATACAATTCAATACCAGAATTGGATAATTATCAAAACCGGGCTTTTTATAAAACACCTTATACGAAAATAACGTAAAAAATATCCCGTCTCTCGAGAATACGGGTTTTATTGATTACCGAATAGCTATCGTATCGAAAATCTTGCGCCGGGCCGCACACGGGTCAAACTGTAATCCGGATTGAAAAAGTCAAAACACGGAAAATGTCCGGAATTACCAGATTAGGTTAGGAAGGAGTTTTCGGAAGAGTTTCGGGTTGTAAAAACGTAAAAACAGTTGAAGTCGGACGATTCCCGGCTTTATAAAATAATTTTGGTAATTACCCAGAAAATAATTAATAATTCATAAATCAATATAAAATCATCTAACAGTCCAAAAATTACCAGAAAAATATCACAATTATCTATGTTTTATTCTGGACATATAAAAATTCAAATACTCGAATAATATCACATCTAAACACCCAAACATCAATTCACTTATCAGATAATTCACCAAAATTCACATAAAATCACATAAATAATTCCAAATAATAATAATAATAATAATTGAAAATATGGGATATTACATTACTTGTAGTAAGCAAGCCGATTCCTGCCATTTCGGTTCATTGTGATAGCCGTACAACTATCGACAAAGTCAGAAGTGTAAAGTATAATGCTAAAACAAAGAGACACATCCAAGTTAGACTAAAGTCTATAAGGGGTCTTGTGTCTGATAGGATTATTGCTATAGAGTTCATAGGAACTCAGGATAATATAGTTGATCCGCTGACTAAAGGGATTGAGCATGCTATAGTCCTTAAGTCGAGGTTGGGGATGGGACTGGTAACCCATCATAATTCATCAACAGCGGGAACCCAATACACCTGAGAGGAGATCCCCCGAAGTGTATTCAATGTGGTAATAACAAGTTATAAGGATGAATTGGTAGTACCTCTACCATATACATTTAGATACTTATGTATCTGAGTCTATTCCCTATAAACCTTAAGTGGTACTTGAACTGCTAGTTATCAAGAGTTATTTGAACTCTGAATGGGGTCAAGTCGTTTGACGAGATGATAGCAGTACATCTCTGGAGATGCTCAGCTAAGCGAATGTAATTGTGTGGTCGCGATTAGAGGAAAGGGTTATTTCTCGAAACATTCGACGAACAGGATCGAGACATGACCATTAACGTCTCAAAGCCGTAGATTGGCACCATAGCCTTTGACTTGTCATCGTCTATGGAGTGTGGTTACACCCGACGGATAAAGATTCAAAGTGAAACATTCCATCTGTATCTGGTAGCCATCGAAGTAGAGGACTTAGGAGGGTTCAAACCCGGGAGGGTACCGACTCTGAAAAGCAAGTCATGATAAAATCTGGTATGCAATTTAATTATGGATTTGTGGGGGATTGTTAGAAAATGGAAAGTTTGAGGCATATTATATATATGTTCTTGATATGATTTCCGAAAACTAACACTTGGAGGTTGTTCCTTGATATGAGGACTTAAACTTTCATATTTGGATCTAAGATATTTTATTAGTGGAATCCATGAATATATTGAGACAAAGTTGCTTGTTTGGAATGGGTTATGGGGATTTTGTCCCACATTAGTATTGTAAAAGAAAGATATTGAGTTTATATAGCATCATGTGTTATTGTTGTTTACAACTACTAGTATAAGTGGAATGCTTGTGTGGCCTAGTGCTAGTGGGAACTCTTATAATTTTCTTTTCTATTACAAGTTTAATTATTTATATTGATTATTTAATTATTAATATAAAATATATTGAGTAAGGATTATTTTAATCATACTCTGAATATTTTTTGTAATATTAATATTAATTAATCAGGATATAATATAAATAATAAGGAAAACTCATTTTGTTTACTTTTTCTGTTTTGTTACTTGGTGTACTACATCGAGTAAAATAGAAGAAGAGCAACTTGAGATGCCTATATATTGAGAGATATACTTGATATTAAAATGACACAAGTCTCGGTACCTACCTCGCAAACATATATGAGTTGCATAGGTTTTTGGGCAAACTGAGGTGCGAGTCGCCGTTGATCATTGCTGGTTCTGTGGCTAGATTGATCTGTTATTATTTTATCCTGAAAGCGATATTGCTGCATTCCATCACAACTTAAGTGGGGGTAATAATCTCTTCAAGAACAGTCAAGTCCTCTTGAAGGGTTTGGCGACTCAGCTGTTGTGTTCTTTTTCTTATCAGAGTCTTGGAAAGCGATAAGAGATAAGTTTCTTTACTTTCTTTGTCAATTACAGTCTCTGATTATAGTTTGTTATTACCTTCGTGTTTTTTTGTTTCGTTAGTTGGTTATTTTCCTTGTTCTTATTATTATATATATAACTACCCATTGTTGCTGTATAGTTAGAATTATACCCAAGAACTACTGGAGTGAAGTTGGGGAAAGGCGAGCTGTTCGATAATATACTTTACCAGTCACATTGGTATTACTAGCAACCAAATTGGATCCGTCATTATACATGAAAACACCTGTACTGCTATAAGCCCACCGATCTGTACGATGAAAATATGATTCCCCTTCTGTTAGGAAGTCTTCTTCATACTACACACCCCCTGCCTCTATTTTGGGTCCTCCGCAGTTAATTAAATAGTTAATAATCTGAAATATTAAAAAATAGTTCCATGACTTTAAAAGTTAACTTCGAGTTAGTAGGTACTCTAGCACCAGATAGGCCGAGAACTATTCATCTATATTACTTACAGTAGGTTGTCCCGGGGCAAGGGAGGTCTTTCTTCAAGCAACCACAAAGTTCTGAAATTGATAGACAAAACATTAGTTGTCCTACTGCTGTCTGCTGATGAAGCTTTGCATTGCAAGATTAATTGGTGTGAGGTAAGTAGGAAAGTTACGCATTGCTGGTTGAAGATGAATGGCTAGCAACTAAATTTCTGCAAAACATGATTATTGTCATTAATTTAAATGGTCAAAAAACAAATAATAGAATTCTAACGTGAATAAGCTTACACTCTAAATTACAGTGCCACGTCCATTTCTGAAATAGAACTAGACAAGTACAAACTATCACAAAATAATGGAGACATGGTAGCAACAACAATACTACAAAGCATACTGACAATTATTTTTTCTGTCAGAAATCCAGCTTGGTATCACCCCGCTTAATAAGTTACTATTCAGATACCTATATCCAAAGACGCTAGTCACTAATTGAGTATAATAGAGATATATTTAAGTAAAACATAAACTTTCAGGAGAATAAACATGTGGAAGCTAAAAGAAAATACTGGAACGAGTTTAATGTATTCAAAAAAAAAATTGTTAATGCTTTCATGAGAGTTATAGATATCTATTTTTAGCTATGCACAAAAAGTTCAGACTAAACTCCAGAGGCTGAATTGAATCCGGTATTTGTCCAAATAGCCTATTAAAGCTCAAATCTCTGCAAAGAAACAGAATCTTAAATGACCCTAACAAAGTAGGAACGATCATCAATATAATATTGGTGGAGCACTTTCAAAATATTATCCACTTAATAAATTACTTCAGCTCAGAACATTTCTAATTTCCCTGAGACTAATAATAGTAACTGACACTGATATGAAAGAATAGTTCTAAAGGTCCAATTTACAGGGTATTTAAACTTCTCATCTCAGCGATATATGCTGGAATTGAATCTTTAATTAAGCAATTCCTCAGTATCCTGCATGAAAAAATAGGAAACGGATTTTTTGTCAGCAGAACAACCACTAATATAGATAATGCATTTGTACACATAATTAATTTCCTTGATCAACTCACAAGTATTTCATATCTGTCATATCTCGCAAGTTGGGAAACTTAAAATAGATCCCCTTAAATCAGATATCCTCCTGCAGATAAGAATCCCAGCAAATGATTTCATACATTCAGATTCCCACACAAGTTTACTCAAACTTAATTGACTGATTCGGATTGTGCTTACAACTCCTGTAGGCTTCTTAAAAGGGAGAAATACTGGAAGGAATAGGACCGGTCACAGACGTACCTTGAAGATTCCTGCAACGAATTAATGGGGCTTACTCAAATGGTAATAGATGTCTACATGTAGTGGACTATGTTAAAAAAATATGCAGGGAAAACTTTAGCATAAACATTGCATGAATGAAAAATTATAGGAAAATGTACAATATCGTCAATTTAGTCCAATTTCTAATAAAATCAATTATTGTTCCAGACAATCTACTCCCACCTATCCTACTGTAATGACTAATGAACATATACTATTTAGACACTGTTGACCATTTATTTATAACAAACAATATTAACCATGGCTTACAAATCTGATAGTTTCTTTAGAGCACGACTCAGGTAAGGTTCCAATAAAGTTATTAGAAGAAAGCAGGCTGCATAAAAGTAAGAATGAAACATATACAAGAGATATGAGCTTAGAATACAGTAAGCTCAAATAAAACTATAACCAGGAAAGAAAAAAAGCAATATACTTATAACAAAACTGGATACTTTAGGTGATGTTGGACAGAGAATAAGTGTCCAACTCCGTGTTCAACTCCAAACAACTTGCAGCATTCATTTTGCCAGTATTTTTAATCATTTCTTTCACTAGACAAAATTCCTCCTGTTAAAGTGTTACATAATTTTCTTGTCATCTAACACTTTGTATATCTAAGCTTTTGAGAACATAACACATTTTCTCTATCTGAAAGCAGTGTTAAGTATGTTAAGTATTATAAGGTATCAATCAACTTCTGATGGTAAGGTTCTATTGAAGAAACGGCTGCATTATCTGTCTGAACTACTTTTTTATTTTGTCATTCTCCATTTATGTTACCTTGTCATTTCTCTACTTAGTACTCTGTCTGTTCCTAAAAATATTTCTTATTTATGTTACGCACGTTTGCCAATGCATATTTTTTATTATTAATATCTTTAATTTCGTATTAGTATTAAATATAAAACTTTCATGATATTAAAATACTCATAAATACGAATCAAACAAAATCATTTATGACTATGTTTGATCTTATAGATTAGACGTAAATTAATAGTCAATCGTTTATCATAAACAGTACAAAAAATCAAAATAGGAATAATATTCTAGGACGGAGGGAGTAGCAATCAAGAACAGTGGTGGTAGTATGTCCAGTTGTTAGGGACCACTGTTAGTTATTATAGAATTATATCCTTGGATAAGGTCTAGGCTTGTTGGTACTATATACAGCTACAACCTCTATTATTTTGATCAAAACTATTAATCATTGGGTTAAATATCAAGTAGATCACTCATTGGGGCCAAATATTTCAAGTAGGTCACCGACTGCAAATGTGACTCGATATAATCACCGATTAACTCTAATTGAGCATTTCGTCAGAGTCAACAGAAATTAGTAACGGTCAACTGTGTGACATGGATATGCAGCCACTGAGTGGATGACCTGGTGCTTACGTGGTTGTGCAACGGCTCTAATATCATGGGTCTATATATACAAACTAAAATCAGACCTTAGAGAACTAGGGTTCTTAACTAAAGATTATTGAATCTTTCCAATCCCATTTTATTCATCTAATTCGTTCTAGGACAAACTTCAATTCAACCTTAAGTTCAAAAGGCCTATGGCGTCAAGCTCCGCAAGGTCGTCCCAAATTTCGACGAATGAGCAACTTTGTTATTGCGGAAAAAGGGTCAAGATGTATACATCTTGGTCACTCAACAATCCCGGGAGAAGATTCTACACATGTTGCCAACCCCAAGTAAGCCTTTTTATTGAAATATTTCTGCAGTTAAGTTGGATTTTTGGAACTTCATAATTTTTTAAAAATTGCAGGGTAGATGCAACAATTTTCGATGGTACGATCCTCAAACTTTAGGCAGGCACGGTGATGTTATCACCCACTTGAATAACAGAAGAATTTTTCAAGATGAAAAAATGGCACTTCTTGAAGAACAGATAGCAATGCTTGAGGAGAAACTTGCAAGTAGTGAATAAAAGAAGAGAGCTTTGGAGAAGAAAAATGGTTATTATAGGAAGATCTACTTCATTGTGATAGTTCTGTTAGTGATTTTAGCGAAGTTGATGTAGTGTATCTGTGTTATTGTTAGTGGGTTAGGAAATTTGATGTAATGTATCTTGTTTTAACTAAATTCTGTTCTCACTGCTTGTTTTTGAAGATATGTAGTATATTAATGTTTTAACAATTATGTTAGTGTTTGTGATTGTGATAGTTCTGTTAATGTTATTGATCATAAGAAAAACTGTTGGCATAAATAATAGAAAGATAATTTCATAAACACAATATAAAGAGTCATTACATTGATCATAGTTGAACATTATAACTTCTTATCAAGTTCCCAAAGGTTCATCCAATTCTTCCCAAAATACATAGCCAAAAGATTATAGCAAATTATCAAGTTTCGAAAAGGATCATTCTTCGCAAAAAATTAACACCTAGTCTAGGTGTTAATTATACCAACTGGAGTCTAGGTTAACTGATAATGCTTAAATGAAAGCAAACTAAATTAGTCATCATCTAGGTTAACTGGAGTCTCTGCTGTATTCTTGAACTTGGTGTTCCACTGTAGTCTGGTGCTCCTCCTAACTGCTGGTGGACCTTCTTCTTCATACTCATCTTCACTCTCAGGCTCAACATCAGTTTTCTCTTCCTCTGCATCTGTAACTTGGTCCTTAGCGGTGCTTGACTGTGATTTCTGGATTGGTGGAGTGTCTGCGGATGGAGTCCCAGTAGGTTCATGATTGGCCTTAGTCAAACCAGGTGTTGGCATGAAAAGTTTGCCAAAACCCAGGCCAATTAGCTTTTCTTTGAAGTTGGGAATTGGTTCTACATTCATCCAATGTGGCTTATATCCCACTTCATCATTCTCATTCTCAAAATACAAAGTTTTCTTACCAGAAAGAGATTTTGTCTTCTCTTTTTCATTATTTGCACCAGACTGCTCACACTCAGCTCCAAATTTGTCAATTTTTTTCTTGTTCAATTTTTGCATCCAAAAAGGTCTTTCTTTTCTCTTGCTGTGGAACAGTTTCTCCTTCCCCTTCTTACTTGCATCTACATCAACAACTGCAGATTGTTGAGTTCCAACTTGGCTATCTGGTTCTCTAATCACAATACCTGGCATGCTCTTCCTTCTGACAGGTAACTTGGTACTTTTCTCCTTTCCAGCTTTGTCATACTTCTCAGTTATCACACTCCCCCCTGCTCATGAACAACTTCAATTTTAGTTTGCACTTGCAACTCAGGATACTTGGGTTTTTTATGCCCAGCCTGCCTACAGTGAGAGCAATGCATCTTTTTACCAGATGTCATTTTCTGGAGCCCTTGTACAGCATCTTTGGACTTGCTCCTGTTGGAACTAGCATCTTCCCATGCCTCCCTTCTTCTGAGTTTTTTAGGCCTGCCTCTTAATTTATTTGGCATGTCAGGTGGTAGCATAGGAGCCTTATCTGTTACTTTCCAGAAATCTTCTCCTCTAAGAGCAGCCAAAGGAAAACTGTAGGCCTTCATATACATCTCCTTTGAGTAGTATTGTGACACATAAGATGTTGGTTGATGTCTCCTATCATGTATAGCAGCCACAACATGTGGGCATGGTATTCCTGTCAGCTCCCATGCCCTGCAGTCACATGTTTTCTCTTCTAAATTCACAGTAACTGATCGTGTACCTTGCCTAACCATGTATTTTGTGTCTCCATCCCAAGTTGCTTGCTATTTTCTAGATGCATTAATAGCTGCATCAAGCTTATACTTTATCCCGGGGCATATGGGAAGATCCCTGTAAGCCATTGAATCCCTATTAATCCTTATTCTCCTCATGATTTTGAAGTGTATTTCTTGAATCATATTCAGGAGTGGCATGTACCTACACAACAACACATCAAACTCAATTAAATGTTGAATACATTCTTACAACAACACATCAAACTCAATTAAATGTTGAATAAACAATTGAATATGTTGCAAGTATATTACCTTTCATTAATTATCTAGTTATTGAAATACTCATACATGTTGTTCTCGACATTATCTGCAAATGAATGTCTGTCGAAAAATGCCTTAGACTAACTCTTTGGTTCCAACCTGCTCAACTCATCATAAGCATTTTTTGAAACTCTCTGTAAAAGCTTCATTGCCTTGTGATACAGAGCTGGATAAGTGGCACAAGCAGCAGTCCAGAAGCAATGCTTTACAGTGCCTTGAGGAAACCTAGATATAAATGCAAAAACATAAATGTAAAAATAAAAATGCAAAATATAAATGTAAACAAAAAAATGCAAAATATAAATATAAAAACATAAATGCAAAATATAAATGCAAAATATAAATGCAAAAACATAAATGTAAAAATAAAAATGCAAAATATAAATGCAAAAATATAAATGCAAAAACATAAATGTAAAAATATAAATGCAAAATATAAATGCAAAATATAAATGTAAAGAAAAAAATGCAAAATATAAATGCAAAAATATAAATGCAAAAACACAGTTTTTTTACCTCTTCTTGAAATTGTTATACAAATGCCTTGTGCACAACCTGTGCTCAGCCCTTGGCAATAACTCTTTCATAGCAGCTACCAAAACCTAAAAATAATCAAATAAACATGCTTTACAGCTGTCAATGTAATGACAATGTAAGTACAAGGGAAGATTGTTACCTTCTGTTGATCACTGATGAATGTGAAGGCATGACCATTCCCTAGTGATAGATCATCTTTTAAGAGCTGAAGGAACCATCTCCAGCTGTCTGTGCTCTCAGTCTCCACCACAGCAATTGCAACTGGATACATGTTGTTGTTAGCATCCCTACCAACAGCGCTGAGTAGCTGACCACCACACACATTTTTCAGAAAACATCCATCTATACCCAGTATTGGTTTGCATCCTAACTTCCAACCTTGTTTCAAAGCTTCATAGCAAATGTATATCCTCTTAAATGTGTTCACACTGTCATTTGTCACCATGTTAGTCATTATCTTACATGTGTTCTTTGGGTTATTTTTGATCAACTCAAAACCAAAATCCCAAACCCTTGAGTAGTGACACTTCATACTTTCTAAAACTCCAGCAAGAGTAGCCTGTCTTACCCTAGAACACTTGATTCTAGGTACATCAATTTCCAACTCCTGCCTAATGGTTTCTTGCATCTCCTTCACCTTCCACTGTGGGTTTTTTCTGATTTTTTCACCATACATCTCTGTTAAGTATTTCACAGATACAAGCCTATTGTGGTATGGTTTGGTGCATAGATGATCAGGCTGACATGTTTTAATTTGGACAGCCTCACCCCCTTCCAATCTACTGCACCACAAATAAAATGTGCACCATTTTTCACATCCAACCCGTGCTCTTTTAGCATCATTTGTGATGAAATGCAGGGCTCTCCTTTCAGATATTCCATAATCTCTAACAGCTTTTATGAACTCAGCCATGGAGGAAAATTTAAGCCCAACTTCAAACTTAAACCTACCCAACTTTTCAGGATTATAAACTGCTGGTTTCTTCTTCCTTTTATTACCAGGAGGAATTGCAACATACCCCTTCTTAATGTTTTCATCTTCACTGGAAGAATCCTCACCTCAACTCATCACTAACATAGTCACTCTCATCATACTCACTCTCATCACTAGCATCGGGGTTTTGTTGTCTAAGTTGCCTAGAAGCTACAAGCTCTTCATCAGATTCTCCCTCTTTAGGGTCATAGTTAGGGTCACTATTATTACCATCACTAGACCAGTCATCACCAACATTAAGATCATTATTAAACACTTCATCAATATCAAACCCTACGCCAAGTCCACTAAACTCATCATATTTCTCTACCAAATCAGTACACTGCCCTGTTTTCTTATGATCCACAAATATATGTAACTTTTTAAACGGCAAGGACACCTCAATCAAATCCCTAAATAACTGATCATCATATAACACTCTAATACTATTATTAAAGGTATGACCATCACATTGAAAATAAAGCATATCACTCTTACTATACTCAAATTTCAGAGGATAATCATCCATTTCAAGAATCGAAAATTTGTCCGTGTCAATATCTTCGATGATATTTATCCTTCCCCCAACATAATCAGCATTACCTCTAAAAGATTCAGGACTAAATATCCTATGATGGTGTAAGTAAATAGAAACCCTCGTAGATATTTCTGAAAAACAAAGTAAATATAGAATGAATTAAAATAATTTCTTCAAGCAAACGAATCAAAGATAACAAGATCTATAAAAATTACATAATTTTTATAAAAATATGATCAAAAAACAAGAACTTATCATGCAAGACCTAAAACCCTAGGGATAAGTTCAAAACATACCTTAATAAGATTAAGATGATTCTCAGATGCTTGTTAGTGTGTAATCTTGAACAATACGGCCAAGAACGACTTCAATTCAACGATTCAAGGAGTGGGTAATTAGGGTTTGCAGTTTCCCCCTTTCATCTTCCCGCGCTGTCTTGTCGGTTATGTCTATAGTTTCTTTTTTTTGTTATATATTGCAGCACATTACATGTAACAGTTACAGTCAGCGCCACGGGGCAAGAAGACATCCACATGTCATACACTAACGGAACACTTAACGGTTCCCGTCGAAATTGACTATAAACCCGGTTGACTCTGACCGAATGCACAATTAGAGTTAATCGATGATTACATCGAGTCAGATTTACAGTCAGTGACCTACTTGAAATATTTGGCCCCAATGAGTGACCTACTTGATATTTAACCCATTAATCATTTGAATGAGATTTGTGTTTCAGTTCATTTCCTGGTTTCTTCTTTTCTTCATTATACTTTTCATAAAAGTATCGGGGTATCAAAGCTAGTAAGTGATTTGAATTAGGAAGCTCACCATTCACCAAAACAGAAAAATCAGCCTTTTTAAATATAGTCCATACTGAGGAGCTAATCATTTGACTCGCAAAGATGGCTATTACCGACAAATTTTCCTTCGCAGATATGCAAAACCCATTATCTATTCATCCATTTGATGGTCCGCTGTCAATTAGTGTGACTAAACTTCAGGGCGCTGCTGATAATCGTATATAGAAACGTTCCATGGAGATCCAGTTATCATCCAAGAGAAAGTTAAGGTTTGTTGAAGGAACTGAGGCAAGGAGCAAAATAGATAATACAGAAGATGTCCAATGGGACACTTGCAACAACATGGATTCACAACAATATTTGTTACACAATCAAGCAATCAATTTTGTTTGTAAACTCTGCACCAGAAATCTGGAAAATTTTGGAAAAATGATTCCATTTGAGCAATGGGTCAAGAAAATACAAGATCTGTAAAGATTTGTACAGCTCAAGACAAAATGGTAAAACACGGGTGGAGTATTATACATCATTGAGTGTTCTCTGGGAAGAGTTGGAGGCCATGAATGATTTGCCTTCACTCACCATCACATATGATGAAATAAAATCCCTTATGACTGTTATTCAAGTTCAGAAAGATGAGTCCACATTATTTCAGTTTCTCAATGGTCTCGATGACGTGTTTGGCCAACAAAGGAGCCAACTTTTGATGGTGTCCCCTTGCCAAGTGTGGAGATGGCATGTGCAATAACTCAACAAGAAGAATCTCAACACGATATTCTTCAAAATCGCTCAGGTAATGAAGATATCTCAGCCATGTTCAGTAAAGGAGTTTATGTCTCATCTGAAAAATTAATGGCTTGTAATGTTTGCAAAAAGGAAGGGCACACATCAAATACTTGTTGGTCGGTTGTTGGGTATCCTAAATGGTATTATAAAACTATGAGACCACTTGCAAGAGGAGGGGGACATACAAGAAGATGGAATGGACAAAGAATTTCAGGAACTCGGTCAGTAAATTCTGCACAAACAATAGGGGGGAGTATATGAGATGCATCAAACATGGTCATTTCTCATCAACAGTTTCAACAACTACTCTAGCTTATCCATGGAAATCATGTCTCTGTTGTGATGAACCAGAGCTAAGAAGAATTTGACATGCCATTCTCAGGTATGATTACATTTGGTGCTGCCGAATCCACAAATCAAGAATGGATTGTGGATTCAGGAGCCTCTGACCACATCACCTGCTCCTCGAAACTTCTTCATAATATTAAACCTGCAGCGCCATACTTGAGCATTAGGTTACCCAATGGAAACACTGCAAATATCACACATATAGGTGATGTTGTTCTAAAATGTGGAATTGGTTTAGCTAATTTGTTGTTTGTTCCTCATTTCACACATAACCTATTGTTCGTCACTAAGTTAGGAAAAGATAATAAATGTGAGGTGACATTTAGAGGTAAAAAATGTCTTATGATTAATGTTAGTCCCTTAACAATATAACAAGAATTACAGAAGGGGGGTTGAATGGAATTCTTGAAACTTTTTCTTGAATAAAATGTTTTAACTCAAATATATATATAAGTGTGAATTGATTAGCAGAATGCGGAATAGTTACTTGAAATGAATCAAAACACAAGTAATTAAAAACAGGAGTCTTTAAAAACTTTCTGGTGGATTTGAATGATTCCACCAGAGATATATAATATATATCGAGAGAACTCTGTGTGCAAAAAGCTCACAGCTGCTTACAAAAATGATAACAACTAAGAACGAGAGAAATGCTAAGAATACATCTTACAAATGTTTCTCTCTTGGTTTCTTAGTTCCTTAGTTACAATTCTATTGCTGCTTCTTGGTTTATATATCACCAAGATCACAAAGTAATAAGACAGGATAATAAAACAAAAACTATCAAGTCTAATACAATGCTACTTCATTACTTTATTCCAGCATCTTTGAATATCTTCATAATAGCATGGAAATGGCAATGCTTCCTTATTCTCGAAAACCCAGTTGAATTGGCTACCACATTCCATTTGCATACACTCGACGCATGTGACTGTGTTGTCACTGTCAACAGATATTTGAATTCTTTATCCGTCGGGTTTATGATCATCCGTCGAGTTATTGATCATCCGTCAGGTTGTTGATCATCCGTCGAATTCATTGTTGTTTATCCGTCGGGTAGCAATCAGGCACTTGACTCCATTTCATTTATGCAAAATTACAAGACATCATCTATGTACAATTAATCAACATATTTTGTATATCTAGTTAAAGTCAACGTGACTTAAGTAGTACTATAGATTCTAAATAATGTGTATGCAGAAATGTGCTACAGACTTATTGTTACATAAGCTACTCACTCGATGGATAATAAGTCATCATCCGTCGGGACTAAAATGAGTTATCCGTCGGGACTATAATCCTTATCCGTCGAGTGCTACATTTTCACTAAGTAAAATCTACCAAGGTGTTTTGTTCACGAAATCATCAAGTACACAACATATACACAACAATCTCCCCCAATTTATGTCTACTGGAATTGTAGCCATAAATTAAGAGATACATGATGATAACAAAACACCCTAAAAATACAACTTTAAAAGACAGTAGATAATACTGAAAAAAGCTTTAATTAACAAAATGTACAAAGTTTTTCTCACAGTCATTTTCAAGATGGTCCTCTAGCCTGAGCAGATTTATCTAGTTTATTGACGGTCTGGATCTCTTTCCAAGCTTTTTGTTATTTTCTTCAATCTGATTTTGGAGCTACCTATGGAATTCCAGTTCATTAGATTCTGAGAGATTTAGCTTTTCTTGCATTTCCAAGAGAGTCTCATTGCTAGAGATGCTCAATTGGTCTTCTAATCTGAAAACTTCTCACTCCTTTGTCATCCATGAACTCCATCAGCCAGTAGGGCATTAGATGCACTATTCTCCCTGTGTAAGGGATGATTAGAGTCTTTGGGAGTGCATCTTTAGCTCTAACACTCCTTAGTTCTTCAATCTTCTTCAGTACCAATCTTCTTGTAGTAACATTGAACCCAAAGTTCTTCTTAAAAGATGAATAAACCTTAATCAGTACAACTTGGCTTTCTAGAAGGATCCTGTGAAGTGGGCACTGAATCTCTTTTCCTCCCTTGTACTTGAACACTAACCTTTCAGGTAGGTTTCTATATGCATCAATTCCTCTCACTTCATCTAGTTCATCTAGATAGAGATTTAGATCAGAAAACTCCTTGATGTCACACAAGTACATATAATCTCCTTTGTTGACTTTAGATTGAGCTTTGACTAGAGATTTGGATTTGAGAGGTGACAACTTCACTTTCTTGACTACTATTGACTTTGTTCTTTTTGGCTTGCTGAGGATTGGTAAATTAAAATCAGGAATTGGTATGTTTTCCCATTCTATTGGCTCATCCTTAGGCACAATAGGTTCACCATGAATGTTCCTATAATGATCCACCACCTTGATATCTTCAAATACCACAGAGGGTTTTGATGTTTGAGTTGTAGTTGAAGGGGACTCCTTGGGAAACTGATTCTCCAATTCCTTATCAACAATGTCCAGTTTCTTTTTGGTTCTTTTAGCCAATTCCTTGATTCTTGGAGACTTCTTCTATTGTTCAATTTGCTTCTTTGGATCTTGAGATTCAATGATTTTAGATGGCTGAGCAGGAATTTGTTGTGATGAATTTACAGCATATAGCTAGGCCAAGATAGCAATTTGCTCTTTCTTTTGTTTAGCCCTTTTAGCATCTAGAGCAGCTTGCTTCTTTTCCTGCTTCAATCTAGCCTTTTCTTCTCTCTTTGCTTGAGCAAATTGAGGATGTCCAACCACCACACAAATTTCCTTCCCAATCCTGAAAATTTTAGCAATTCTCTTTTTGGAAGCTGAATCAACTGGATCTTTGTAGAAAGCAATTGACCTTGACAGAAGCTTCTTTTCATCATGCTTAGGTGTCTCATACACAGTATCCAAAGGGTTCTTCAATGATAATTTTGGATAATTTACCCTTGGTTTCAGAATTATTTCAGCCTTTGGAGATTTGATGCAGGATGAATGTCCCCTTTCCAGATAGTCCATGCTCATCTCATTCACATAAATTTGCTTGACTTGAGAGTGATGGGTGGCTGACTTTACTGGCTCCTTGACTAGTCCAAACTTCTTTTATATATCCTCATCAATCTTCTCCCAGTTGATTGGCTTCAACTGCTTCATTTCAGCTGCTCTAATGTTGGCTGCTGCTTCATTTATTAGATCTATACTGTTTGTAACTGGTGGCTTTGAGATAGTAATTGAAGGCACAATTACTTTACTGATTTGAATTTGAAGCTTCTCCCCCTCACTTGGTCCTTTCTCCCCCTTTTTGTTATCATCAAGTTGAGCATAGGAGGGGGTTTGAGCAACCATCAGTTTTTGAAGTAAATCTGTCTGTTGGGCTTGATGAAGATGAATGGCTGTTAAAGGTGCTTCCATGGCTGACATTCTTATATCCAATGCATCTATCTTGGTTGCAAGATCAGAATTTTTCCTTAATTGCCTCTTGATGTCAAGCATTGTAGCTTCTGGAAGCTTAGAGTCCATTTTGTCTGAATGGCCTTCTTCATCTCCTCAATATCACCCTTGATGGTGTTTACATCCCTAACATGTTGGAAGCCTTGAATTTGTTGAAGTTGCAGAGAGGCTAGATGTGCCTGAAGGAGCTTCTTGGTGCTGGCATTTGAAGTGGTTTGAAGAGCAGTATTTGTCTGATTGATTAGTTGGATCAGGGTTGTCTTGAAGTAGTGCTCATCACAGTGCTTTGAAAATGCCCATGATGGCATACCTGATCTTGAACCGGAACCTACTTCTCCCCCTATGTCCATAACTTCATCTTCGCTATCCCCACTTTCATCACCAAAGAAATCAGCTGAGCCACCAGTCTCATAATCCACATCACCAGCTGTAGAGGGCAAAATTGTGATGGCATCCTTAGCTCTTATCATAGACTGTGTGGTATGCACCAGATTGAGCATCCTTTCTGCATTGACATTTCCCTGTTCAGCTAGAAGTTGATAAGCTGGAACAGGGTGAGTAAATGCCTCAACATCAAGGGAGGTGGAATCTATAACAGCTTTAGGTTGCTGAGATAGTCCCTCCCTGTCTGCATCCTGGACATTCATTAACTCACTAGCAATGACATCCATCCTTATAGCTCCAGTACCTGCATTTCTCTCGTTTTCTCTCTTTTGTTGCATCAGGGTCTCACCCTGGCTCCCTACCCTCACACCCTCACCTTCACCTTCTAAGGTGGGACTCCTCTCACTTTCTTTTTCCAATCCTGAAGAAATGGATTGCATAATTTCACTCATTTCCTCCCCTTTTTACTGGGAGCAACCCAGACTCTCACTCAAAACACTCTTCTCTCTCAATCCTAATAGTGACTGTACAACCACTAATTCTTATGCACTTGAAATAAATGAAGTTTGAAGATGTGCAGAGATACTCGACGGATGAGTGATATCCATCGGGTGAGTGGTTTTGCTATCCGACGGATAACTGTTGTTAAGCTTATCCGTCGGGATACAATCAGTACTCGACGGATGAGCAATATCCATCGAGAGAGTAGAAATGAATGAACTAGGAATGGAAACTATTGTGGACTCTGTGCTGATTGAAGATATTTTGGGCACAGAAGATTCAACAGTTCCTGAAAGAATGGGCAAGTGAGCCAACAAATCATCTAAAAGATGATGCTCACTTGCACTAGATTTTGGCTTCCCCAAAAAAGTTAAAGAAGGGGAATCAAGAAGCAACCTATCCAAAGCATCCAAGAGAAGCAACCAAGTAGTATAAATACCCCCCATTCCCAAGCTTCCATTCGACCCTATTAAAGAAAAGGAGGAATTCAAATTCCAAACTCCAAGTTCAAGCTCTTGTAAAATCACCCAATTAATTCCCAAGCCTCCTAGAAACTAAACTAAGGTAAGAAAATTCTTTCATCTCTTTTTATCAAGGTTTGATGGGTGAAATAAATTCAAAAAAGTCACTAGTGAATAGTTAGAATAGTAACCTCTCTTTGGTTTCTTGATTTCAATGGTGGTTTTAGGTTCTAAAAATCATACCAAGCACTTCCAAGCCTCCACCACCCTCAAGAACACATCTCAAGCTTTCAAGAAAGGTAAAAATCTTTGGCCCAAAGGTTCATTTTTAAGATCCATTTAGTATGTGGTAGTAAACCTAGCTTACTAAGTAGTATTGATGAAATCTTGGTGTTTAAGTTAAGTAGATTAAAGTTGGTTGTTGTTGCCTCAATAACATGATGTTATTGAGAGGAGTTTGTGTGTTGATGATTATATGATGATTGTTGGTGGTTGTGTTGATAGTTAGGGCGTAAACCAAACCCCGATCGTAAACGTAACTTCGTTAAAACCAACAAATTGAAACTTTAAGATTCTGCAGAAAGTACCGAAGTTGTAAACTGTAGATTCTTAAAAAATAAACTTTTTTTATGATAGAAATGTTATAAGGATCATTTAGGAGCTTGAATCGCTTGATTCCGAATTACGGATAAAAGGTTATGGTCCTTTTAGTAAAAGTGATTTACGCGACAAAAAATGCTACGAATTACGAACTTTGAAAATATAAAGGATAGACTTAAAAGTGTTCATAAATCATGAAATATTTACAAAGAGTAAGAAATTGAGTTTCCTAACTGCCATAAAAATTTCAATTAAAAATAATGATTTCTAAATTTTATAAAAATGTCAGAGCCAAGACCGCGCGAATAGAAACCGAGAGAATCCTAAAGCGGAGCCGACAACAATAATGAGAATGAACCTACGATATTTAGAAAAATGAAGTGACCATAATATGAATATGAATTAAAGGAATGGTAAGGGTAGTATGAGTTGAGAGGGTGCATAATAAGTAGCGCATAAGTGCGAGTTGCCGTAAGTTAGAACGGAACCTAACGAAATGAAATGTGTTTATGGTTATAGATTTCCGAGCGGAACCTAGAGCATCCTCCACCTCGAGATACCCAGTCAAGTTTATAAACCCAACTCCATTTTTACTGTTGTGTTGTGAAAGGATTGTTTTACTATCATCGCTTAAATACCATGTTTGCCATGATACGTAGTTGTTGAATTTTCGCATGATGTAGCGATGTTGTACGATAAGTATATATCGTGAAATGTTTATTTCGCTTTAAGCATGACGTACTATATAAGACCGAGAATCGGTCGCGATTTAAGATAAAACCCGGGAATCATTCCGGAGATATTATAGGACGGTTATAAGTCCATAGTAGTGCGTTTTAAAAGGGACTCATCGTCCATTTACGAAACATTAAAACACTTCGAACTTTTATTAAAACGATTTTCCAATGATCATATTCCCTCAACTATATTTTATTGTTCGGATAATAAATATTATATACGTATTCCTTTATTATGGGAGTAGTATACTCCAACGTTTATTTATTTTAAACCCGATTAATCATTATAGATTATTAATTATGTAGACTCATTCGAGGTATGATTAATATCAATTATCATTTAATTATTTATAGACTATTATTTAATTAATTATTATTTATTAAAGGGTTTATTATTAATTTAAAAATCATAGATCCTGATATAAAATTTATTTTCTGATTTCGGAGTATCATTCGAATAATTTCAGATCGTCGATGAATATTATCCCGACTTATTAATATTTTGAATATAGTTTCAAGGAGAAACTTTTCCCTCTTATTGATTATCTATTGACAATGGTCAACTCACATCCTTAGTACTTCCTCCGAAAGTACATATATATATAGTAAAGCTATGCCTATCAACAAGCAAAACGCTTGGAGGAACTTTGATGTGGTTCGAGTTCTCGAGACATGATAGGATTTCCTAAAGGACAAGGGAGGGGTAGAATCCAAGTACTTCGTGTATTGGATAGGCTACTGGTACCGTAAGAGATGGTACAATATGTACCCATGGACCTGCGAAGTGTGTGTATACCTGAAATGAGGACACATAGCCCGTATGCGGCAAGGGTGATACCCGAGAGATGACGGTGTCGTCCTTCTACTAGTAGAAAAGGTTACTATTTCCGTAGTACGACTGATCATCGTATGCGGTGGCTCCAGTGAATGTCCTATTTCTTCCAATTGGAATTGAGATGCAATACTGTAACCCAAGCCTAGGCGTTGGGATTACTATTAAGGTATTCACAGGTTATTAAAACCCCCTTAATGGATTGTTTTCATAAACAGGTGTGTATCACCAAGGAAAACTATTTTCGAATAAAACATAAATATCATGTATGATGTTATCATACAGTCATTTCTATACTGTACATTATTATGCTGGGCATTATAGCTCACACTTATTTTCTTAAATTGACACAACACAACAGTGAACCAAGATGCCTGCCATGAGAACCACAGCCAGGAAACGGGTAGGAAATGGCCAGCTGTTTCGTAGATTGTTTGGTGATGTACCATAGGTAGTCAGAATAAGCTGGATTAGTTTTCAGTTGTTTATAGTTCAGCTTATTTATAAGTATGATTTATGTAAGATAAGAAACAAGAAACGTATATTTGGCCGGCAGACTAACCTTACCTAAAGGTCAGTCCCCGGTAAGACTAATTATATTTGGGGTTGTAATAAAATTACTCTAGTGATGATGGTTCGTTTCCAAGACAATAACCTGTAAGTGTGTGTGTGATAAGTGTGGGGTCATGAAGCGTGAGTATTTACATATTTTAGTGTGAGTTGTGTGAGTTTAGATGGCATGGCTTCCGAGACTCCTGACCCCGGGTTTTGGGGCGCCACATAAATGGTATCAGAGCCTTAGGTTATCAAATCTTGGAAACGATAGGATATAAAATACGTAGACATAAGAATAATAAAGTAATCAATTAGAGCTCAAGTCGAGTTCATCGTCGGGCTACACGGGTAGTCTTGACTGTTTTACCCTCAAGGGAATTCCAACTCTAAGTTAGTAACACCTTCCCTATTGTGTCAGGTACCAGTGGAGCCTAGGAGGCAGGTTGATCCTGTTGATGATGTCATGATTCCTGAGCGTGACCCTATTCTTGAGTCAAAAAGCCCACCCATTGATGATTCAGACGATGACCCTACTGAGGATGTCCTAGAGGAGGAGACTGAGCTTCATGTCCCCGTAGCTAATGGCGTAGTATGGAGAGATGTAGAGATGTACCCTCACTAGTCTATTCGCTCTCCTACACCACCCCCAGGGATCCAGAGCCCTATGTCCTATACTGATGACGGTGATGAGGAGGTGATACACGCACAGTTCCATGAGGTCCATAACATATCCTTTAGTGACCCAGATTCACCTCTACCACCACCGGCGATAATGCATGTAGTCGTACACGACTGGATAGTGGGTCAGCTTAACGCTGAGATCACTGCGGCATCTGCTCGCATTACGGAGTTACGCCAGGCACTAACAGCTGAGAGAGCAACCCGACTAGGATACCCAGGAGATTTCAGAGCTGCTTTCCTAGCCATAGCCCGCAGGGAGATCGATGGGATCGAGCTCCGTACCAGAGTTCAGATGAAGATGATATCTGTGGGAGGATACATCCCGGTAGTTGATGCAGAGCTGATGATTACAGGAGCGATGAGGAGGGTGCGTGACCTCACTCGCAGTGATAGTGACTGAGAGACTAGTGACTAGATGTAGACCTTGAAGAAGGCTGGGTGACTTGTCACCAATTTTGATAGGATAGCTAGTAGTAGATAGCGTTCCTAGCCCTTCAGGGTACACGGCTTATGTATTTTCATTTCAGTATTCAGAACTAATAGTGATAGATTGTAATCAGGCATGTATGAACTCAGCTAGTTGTTTCATCCCCAAGATATAAATGGGAGATCTTATTTATATATATCTAAGCAGTTATTAAGAAATGATGTCCATATTATTGTACTTTATAAAACCTGTTAGATAATAAATGACATGCTTACATATGAATAAAATAACCCAACTGTTATAATTACGATTATGTTGACAATTTTTCATTATCAGAACAATGCCACCCCGTAAAAGAGGAACCAGGGCACAGCCCGCAGAATCTGTTAACCAACGAGGTGACCTAGTAGTAAATGAGGAAAGTGAAGAAGACCTAGACTATAATGAATATGATGAGGAAGAATATGTAGAAGAAGAGGTTGAGGATACCCATCAGGGAGGGAACCCCATGAATTAATTTATGGAACTGCTAAGAGCAAATCTGAACCAACAGCCTATTCCACCACAGCCCCATGCTGCCCATCAGACTGCAGCTACTGCCTTTAGAGCCTTCAAATCTCTCAAACCCCCAGAGTTTCTAGGATCTGCCGACCCCGTTGAAGCACGGGCCTGGCTCAAAGAAATAGAAAAATCCTTCGAGATACTAGGTGTTGAGGAACGACATAAGACCATTTTCGCTTCTTACATGCTGAAAGGAGAAGCTAACTATTGGTGGAAGTCCAAACGAAACCTAGAAACTGATGTTGTGATTCCATGGGATAGATTTACCCGACTGTTCTTAGACAAGTACTTCCCTAGGTTTATGGAAACCCAGATGGAGATTAGGATCCTGGAGTTGAAATAGGATAAAATGACTGTGGCAGAATATGAGGCCAAATTCACTGAGTTGTCGAGATTTATGCCTGAGTTTGTGAATACCGAAGAAAAGAAAGCACGAAGGTTTCAGCTTGGTCTGAAACAGTGGATACAGAACCGAGTAGCAGTGTTAGAGCTAACAGACTAGGCCACCTTAGTACAGAAAGCCTCGATTGTTGAAGCTGGCAGTGAGAAGATTGTGAAAGAAAAGGAAAATAGGAAGAGGAAGATAGGAAGTCAAGGGATAGGAACCGGAAACAGGAGCCTTTCGAGCAGGTTCGTCAGGGGAGCGGTGTCCCAACCTGCACGAGGCCCCGGATTCAGAAAGGCCCCGAGTGAGAGCGTTGACCAAGGCGGTGGACAATCTAGGGCAATATTTCATAGCAAATCACGTGCCCCAATCCCAGAGTGTCAAACCTGTAAGAAGAGACACCTTGGAGTGTGTACCCAGACAAGAGCCCCTCTGAGATATTACCGGTGTGACCAAATCGGACACCTTGCCAACAGCTGCACCCGGTCTATTGTAACGTGTTTCCAATGTGGAAAGGTATGACACATGAAGAAGGATTTCTCAATGTTAAAACCCCCAGCCTCAGGGATGAGCAAAGCTGCATCTAACCGACCCCCAGCTGCTAGGACCTTCAACATGACTGTTCAGGATGTTGTCCGAAACACTGACATGATAGCAGGTTACCCTTTTGTTAAATTCTGAACATGCAAATGTCCTATTTGATTCTGGAGCAACCAAGTCTTTTATATCTCAAGATTTTGCTAAAAAGTTAAAACTTAATGCCATACCCTTACGTGAGGTATTACGAGCGGAAATAGCAAACAGAGAAATAATCCCTGTAAATCAAGTACACCCTAAGTGCAAGTTGAATTTAGAAGGGAAGATCTTCGAGGTCGACCTAATCCCATCCGTGTTAGGAGAATTTGATGTAATCTTAGGAATGGATTGGTTATCCAGTAACAGAGCGCAAATAGATTGTGAACGGAAGAAAGTAAAGATAAGAGTGCAGAATAAAAAAGAAGTAGTGTTTAAAGGTCAACAACAGAAACAGAAATTTCTGACCATGCTTCAGGCAAAAAGATTTTTAAGGAAAGGTAGCGAGGCCTATTTGGATTATATAATAGATACCAAGAAGGAAGTCCCAATATACAGGACATACCCGTAGTAAATGAATTCGAGGATGTATTTCCAGAAAACTTACCAGGATTACCACCTGACCGAGAAATAGAGTTCGCTATAGAGTTAGCACCAGGAATGACACCAGTATCCAAGGCCCCATATAGGTTAGCCCCCGTTGAGATGAAAGAACTAGCTTCTCAACTGCAAGAATTATTAGATAATGGAATGATAAGGCCCGGTGTGTCGCCATGGGGAGCGCCAGTACTGTTCGTAAAGAAAAAGGACGGCAACATGAGATTATGCGTAGACTATCGAGAGCTGAATAAGCTGACTATTAAGAATAGGTACCCTCTCCCCATAATTGATGACCTATTCGATCAACTCAAAGGAGCTGTGCATTTTCCAAAATAAATTTAAGAACATGATATCACCAGTTGAAAATCAAATCGGAAGATATACCGAAGACTGCTTTTTGCACTAGGTATGGATACTCTGAGTTCTTAGTTATGTCGTTTGGACTAACCAATGCACCCGCAGCCTTTATGGATTTGATGAACAGAGTGTTCAAAAAGTACCTGGATATATGTGTGATAGTTTTTATAGATGATATTCTGATCGACTCAAAGACAGAGCAAGAACACGAAGAACATTTGAGGATAGTCTTAGAAATCTTGAGGAATGAGAAATTGTATGCCAAGTTCTCGAAGTGCGAATTTTGATTGAGAGAAGTTCAGTTTTTAGGACATGTGGTGAGTTGCAAAGGAGTTTTAGTTGACCCTGCCAAGATAGAGGCGGTATCCAATTGGGAAAGACCAACTACCCCAACAGAGGTTAAGAGTTTTGTGGGTTTAGCAGGATATTACCGAAGATTCGTGCAAGACTTTGCTAAGATAGCCGGTCCACTGACTAGACTCACCCGGAAGACATAAAAGTTTGTATGGACAGAGAAATGTGAGGAAAGTTTTCAAGAACTAAAAAGGAGACTGGTGTCAGCACCAGTGCTCGCTCTTCCCGATGGAAAGGGAGAGTTTGTGATATACAGCGACGCATCGCTTAAAGGATTAGGATGTGTACTAATGCAGCACGGCAAAGTTATAGCGTATGCCTCTCGACAATGAAGGAATATGAGAGCAGATACCCTACGCATGATCTAGAATTAGCAGCCATAGTGTTTACCCTAAAAATTTAGAGACACTACCTATATGGTGAGAAATGTGAGATCTACACTGACCATAAAAGCCTCAAATATATTTTTACTCAGAAGGAACTGAACATGAGACAGAGGAGATGGTTAGAGTTGATAAAAGACAACGACTGTAAAATTTTGTATCACCCGGGTAAAGCCAATGTGGTGGTTAACGCCCTTAGTAGGAAGGAAAGACTCAAGATGATAATAACATCGGAGGAGTTGATTAAGGAATTTGAGAAGATGGAAGTTGATGTGAGGATGACCGGTAAGGGAGCAGAAGGATTATTTGAGATTAAGCTAGTACCAGAACTGACTGAAAAGATATGAGTATGTCAGGAAAAGAAGATGAGTGAGGAAAAAGGAACATTGACCGGTGAAGAAGTGAGATGCGAGAAGGATGAGAAAGGGATCATGAGGTATGCGTCCCGAATTTGGATTCCGAATGTGCAAGAATTAAAGGACGAGCTGCTGCACGAAGGGCACAACTCAAGATATTCAATCCACCCAGGAAGTACGGAAATGTACCGTGACCTTAAGGAATATTATTGGTGGCCTAACATGAAGAGAGAAGTAGCAGAATGGGTCAGCAAGTGCTTGACATGCCAGAGTGTGAAGGCGGAACATCAACGACCTAGGGGACTATTACGACCCCTAGAGATTCCGGAATGGAAATGGGAGCATATAGCCATGAATTTTGTGATAGGCTTACCAAGGACAAAGACCAAACACGATGTCATATGGGTTATCATTGATAGACTGACCAAGTCCGCACACTTCCTACCAATCAACGAAAGATACACCGTAGACAAGTTGGTAGATATTTACTTGAAGGAAATTGTAGTGAGACACGGCGTTCATGTAGCCATAGTGTTAGATAGAGACCCGAGGTTTAATTCCCGATTTTGGAGAAGCTTCCAGGAATGTGTAGGCACTAGACAAAACATGAGTACCGCTTACCACCCCCAGACTAATGGACAAAGCGAAAGGACTATTGAGACCCTAGAAGATATGCTACGAGTGTGTGCCATTGATTTCAAAGGAAATTGGGATGACCATTTACCCCTGATCGAATTTGCTTACAACAATAGCTATCACGCTAGCATAGAAATGCCCCCGTATGAAGCTCTTTACGGGAGAAGATGTCGCTCTCCCCTGTGTTGGGATGAAGTTGGAGAACACAAGATATTAGGACCAGAGTTAGTCCAGCAGACCAGAGAAATGGTAGGACTCATCAGGAAAAGACTGGTAGTAGCCCAGGACAGAAAAAAGAAGTACGTCGACCAGACCAGGAAGGATAGGGAATATGAAGTGGGAGATTCGGTGCTATTGAAGGTATCTCCGTGGAAAGGAGTGATGAGATTTGGAAAGAAAGGGAAGCTGAGTCCCAGATTCATAGGACCCTTTGAAATTTTGAGGAGAATAGGACCTCTAGCTTACGAGCTCGCCTTGCCTCCTAATTTGTAACAAGTACACAACGTGTTCCACGTGTCCATGTTAAGGAAGTACCATGCAGATGCACGACATGTAATAGAGTACGAGCAGGTAGATTTACAACTAGACCTGACCTACATCGAGCAACCAGTAAGGATAATGGACCAGAAAGAACAAGTGCTGAGGAACAGAACTGTAAAGCTAGTTAGGATCATATGGAGAAATCAAAAAGTTGAGGAATCAACTTGGGAACTTGAAGACGCAATGAGGAAAAGATATCCCCACTTATTTTCTAATTGATTCCGGGACGGAATCCTTGTTAGAGGGGAAGACTGTAATAACTCGAATTTTTGAGACCTTGTAAAACGCTTAATGAATAGTAATCCTGACAGACGGGAAAAACTTTTGAGCCCACACTATGTAGTGCATGAGAAAATGAGTTTCGGAATTGATATTACGACTATACGTACCAAATGAGTGTATGTAAACGCTATTAGTTTTCGAAGAAAATGAACTTGGAAAACGACCGTATTTTCGACTTATCGAGGATTACGAGGATCACAATATAATTACGAGATTAAAATCCTACGGATTTATATTCAAGTAGGATAAATAAAAATATAAGGAATAAATACGAAAGGAATTACATCGTGAACCAATTACGAGTAAGTGTTACGGAGAACGTTTAAGTAACCAAGCGAACGCGTAAACGATTAAATAAACGTAACACACTAACTAAACCATGGTAAGGAAGTAACCATGGTTACTTTATCAAATAGTGAGCTAACCATAGGATGAACAAGCTAGCTAGCAAAATAGTGTGCTAAGGAAGCTAATCTTGTAGTTTAGCTTGTAAGCTAGCAAGCTACAAAGATATGTCCATGGATTTGGCAACAAGGAATAAACCTAGAATGCTATACTAGGAAGAATAAAATCAATTTTCAAGATATCAAGTCACCTTCCAAGAAGCAACCTATCCAAAGCATCCAAGAAAAGCAACCAAGTAGTATAAATACCCCCCCCCCCATTCCCAAGCTTCCATTCGAAGGAGGAATTCAAATTCCAAACTCCAAGTTCAAGCTCTTGTAAAATCACCCAATTAATTCCCAAGCCTCTTAGCAACTAAACTAAGGTAAGAAAATTCTTTCATCTCTTTTTATTAAGGTTTGATGGGTGGAATAAATTAAAGAAACTCACTAGTGAATAGTGTGAATAGTAACCTCTCTTTGGTTTCTTGATTTCAATGGTGGTTTTAGGTTCTAAAAATCATACCAAGCACTTTCAAGCCTCCACCACCCTCAAGAACAAATCTCAAGCTTTCAATAAAGGTAAAAATCTTTGGCCCAACCTTATGTAAGGTTCATTTTTAAGATCCATTTAGTATGTGGTAGTAAACCTAGCTTACTAAGTAGTATTGATAAAATCTTGGTGTTTAATTTAAGTAGATTAAAGTTGGTTGTTGTTGCCTCAAGAACATTACGTTCTTGAGAGAAGTTTATATGTTGATGATGATATGATGATTGTTGATGGTTGTGTTGATAGTTATGCCGTAAACGAAACCCCGATCGTAAACGTAACTTCGTTAAACCAACAAATCCTAACTTTAAGTTTCTGCAGAAAGTCCCGAAGTCGTAAACTGTATATTCTTGAAAAATAAACTTTAGGATATAAAATGTTATAAGGATCATTTAGGCTCTTGAATCGCTTGATTCCGAATTACGGATCAAAAGTTATGGTCGTTTTAGTAAAAGTGATTTACGCGACAAAAACTGCTACGAATTACGAATTTTGAAAATATAAAGGATAGACTTAAAAGTGTTTATAAATCATGAAACTTTTACAGAGAGTAACACATTGAGTTTCCTAACTTCCATAAAAATTTCAAGTAAAAATAATGATTTCTCAATTATATAAAAATGTCGGAGCCAAGACCGCGCAAGTAGAAACCGAGAGAATCCTTAAGCGGAGCCGACAACAATAATGAGAATGAACCTACGATACTTAGAAAAATGAAGTGACCATAATATGAATATGACTTAAAGGAATGTTAAGGGTAGTATGAGTTGAGAGGGTACATAATAAGTAGCGCATAAGTGCGAGTTTCCGTAAATTAGGACGGAACCTAACGAAATGAAATATGTTTATGGTTATAGATTTCCGAGCGGAACCTAGAGCATCCTCCACATCGAGATACCCAGGCAAATTTACAAACCCAACTCCATTTTTACTGTTGTGTTGTGAAAGGATTGTTTTACTGTCATCGCTTAAATACCATGTTTGCCATGATACGTAGTTGTTGAATTTTCGCATAATGTAGCGATGTTGTACGATAAGTATATATCGTGAAATGTTTATTTCGCTTTAAGCATGACGTATTATATAAGACCGAGAATCGGTCGGGATTTAAGATAAAACCCGGAAATCATTCCGGAGATATTATAGGACGGTTATAAGTCCATAATAGTACGTTTTAAAAGGGACTCATCATCCATTTAAGATAAAACCCGGGAATCATTCCGGAGATATTATAGGACGGTTATAAGTCCATAATAGTACGTTTTAAAAGGGACTCATCGTCCATTTATGAAACACTAAAACACCTCGAACTTTTATTAAAACGATTTTCCAATGATCATATTGCCTCAACTATATTTTATTGTTCGGGTAATAAATATTATATACGTATTCCTTTATTATGGGAGTAGTATACTCCAATGTTTATTTATTTCAAACCCGATTAATCATTATAGATTATTAAATATGTAGACACAAACTAGTTGAGCAATATTATTTTAAATAAATCTTTTAGAGAGTAAACTCATTCGAGGTATGATTAATATCAATTATCATTGAATTATTTATAGACTATTATTTAATTAATTATTATTTATTAAAGGGTTTATTATTGATTTAAAAATCATAGATCCTAATATAAAACATACTTTTTGATTTCGGAGTATCATTCGAATAATTTCAGATCGTCGGTGAATATTATCCCGACTTATTAATATTTTGAATATAGTTTCAAGGAGAAACTTTCCCCCCTTATTAATTATCTGTTGACAACGGTCAACTCACATCCTTAGTACTTCGTCCGAAACTTTCGGAAGTACATATATATATACAGTAAAGTTATGCCTATCAACAAGCAAAATGCTTGGAGGAACTTCGATATGGTTCAAGTTCTCGAGACATGATAGGATTTGCTAAAGGACAAGGGAGGGGTAGAATCCAAGTACTTCGTGTATTGGATAGGCTACTGGTACCGTAGGAGATGGTACAATATGTACCTATGGACCTGCGAAGTGTGTGTATACCCGAAATGAGGACACATAGCCCGTATGCGGAAAGGGTGATACCCGAGAGATGACAGTTTCATCCTTCTACTAGTAGAAAAGGTTACTATTTCCGTAGTACGTCTGATCATCGTATGCGGTGACTCCAGTGAATGTCCTATTTCTTCCAATTGAAATTGAGATGCAATACCGTAACCCAAGCCTAGGTGCTGGGATTACTATTAAGGTATTCGCAAATTATTAAAACCCCCTTAATGAATTGTTTTCATAAACAGATGTGTATCACCAAGGAAAGCTATTTTCGAATAAAACATAAATATCATGTATGATGTTATCATACAGTCATTTCCATACTGTACATTATTATGCTGGGCATTATAGCTCACACTTGTTTTCTTAAATTGACACAACATAACAGTGAACCAAAATACTTGCCATGAGAACCACAGCCAGGAAACAGGTAGGAAATGGCCAGCTGTTCCGTAGATTGTTTGGTGTTGTACCACAGGTAGTCAGAATAAGTTGGATTAGTTTTCAGTTGTTTATAGTTCGGCTTATTTATAAGTATGATTTATGTAAGATAAGAAACAAGAAACGTATATTTGGCCGGCGGACTAACCTTACCTAAAGGTCACTCCCCGGTAAGAGTAATTATATTTGGGGTTGTAATAAAATTACTCTAGTGATGATGGTTCGTTTCCAAGACAATAACCTGTAATTGTGTGTGTGATAAGCGTGGGGTCATGAAGCGTGAGTATTTACATATTGTAGTGTGAGTTGTGTGAGTTTAGATGGCGTGGCTTTCGAGACTCCTGACCCCGGGTTTGGGGGCGCCACATTTTATGTTCACCCCTTCCCTCACCTGGTTTACCCACCTGCACACTCCCCTCTTTGGTTTTGGTGGATTTTGCGACCGGCATCTTTTGAGAGATACTAGATGGGGCTTTCTTTGATTTGGATTTTGAAATATTTGCAGGTTTGGTAGCTTGGGTAGGCAACTGTTGGGTCAATGACACAGTTGTCATAACCACACTAGAATTCAAAGAAATTAGTGAGGTTGGAATAGTGGTAGGAATAGATGAACTTACTTCACTTACCTGAGGTGCTTCCATTACAGGGAAATAGAACAGTGGCACCTCGTTGTGATGATTGGAACTGTTTAAATATGCAATGAGTCTTCTCTCTTGAACCCAACAATCTAATTCGTTGTTAGGGTTCTCAAGCACAATACCATCAGAGAGATGGTTAGCTAACATCATAAAGAATCTAGCATAATACACATTCTTACCTCTCTTATTTAACTCTCCTAGTTTAAAACCTAACTCAAACAAAACAAGGTCACTGAAATTATAGAATTTATCTGTAACTAGCATGTAGAGCTTGTTAAGCATGGAGATATTGACTGAATCAAAATTACCGACTTTACCTGAAAAGACCTTTGTCACTACATCACACATAAAACTCCATTATTTCCTAAGGCCCAGTCTCCTAATGTCACTTAACTTAGAAGTAGAAAGAGCATAGTTCATGGAATTCAGCATATTGATTATATTAGTGTCAGTGTATGGTGAGGTCACAGCGTTATCAGGAATCTTGAAACATGCTTTTATAACATCACTATTGATACAAAATTCTTTACCTTTAATGGTGAGTATGATTGTCTTATCTGTTGAGTTGTATGTAGCAGTGGTCCACATCTCTTCAACAATATCACAAAAGATTGTGGGTGATTCCAGCATGGCATAGCTAAGCTTGTAATTCTTCAAAAAGTCCATCATCTTGTGATAGTCACCAGATTGTTGAATACCCTTGTTTACTAATGCAGTAAAATTGTTCTTTTCATAAATAAACCCAGTTTGAGACATAATCTTGACAACAGGCGCCATTGTTAGAGAATGAGAGCTTGAAGAGAAAGAGTAAGTGCTTTAAAAGAGAAAGAAATTTGAGCAGTTGATTTGAGAATGAAAAAAGAAAAGCAATTGAAATGAAATAAGCTTTTATACTATCTCAAAGAATAACTGTTAAAAAATAATAACGTAAAATAAAGTAACCAATGAAAATTGCCTAAAATAGCCGTTTAAAAATAAACTGTAAAAATTCCACCCATTATCCGTCGTGTTATGCTTACAAACTGTAAGTATACTCGATGGATAATATTCATGGAATTAACGGATGAGATTAAGATAATTTGACGGACGAGGATTGACTGTTATCCATCGTGTCATAAAATATTCCAGAAAAATAATTGATTTTTATTAGCAAATAGTATACCGACGGATGATCAAACTCGATGGATAAGGATCATCCATCGAGATGTAAATTTTGACTTAGCCAAAATTTCATCCAAGACTGAAAAATCAATTAAATTTCTGGCTGCATATCAACTTGCAAATTATCTCATATAGATTTAAGAATAATTAAGCATACCTAACTCACTTACCAACCTTGAAAAGGTGGATTCATCCAGTGACTTGGTAAAGATATCTGCAAGCTGCTTCTCACTTGGAACAAAGTGTAGTTCCACAGTACCATTCATTACATGTTCCCTTATGAAGTGGTACTTGATATCTATGTGCTTTGTCCTTGAATGTTGTACTGGATTTTCAGTGATGGCAATTACACTTGTGTTATCACAGAAAATAGGAATCCTCTCAACTTGCAAACCATAGTCTAGCAATTGATTTTTCATCCATAATATCTGTGCACGGCAACTACCAGCAGCAATATATTCAGCTTCAGCTGTAGAAGTAGAAACTGAATTTTGCTTTTTACTGAACCGGGACACAACTTATTTCCTAGAAATTGACAGGTTCCTGTTGTACTTTTTCTATCAATTCTACAACCTGCATAATCTGCATCTGAATAACCAGTTAGATCAAAACCATAATCTCTAGGGTACCAAATGCCAAGTTTTGGTGTTCCCGTGAGATATTTGAAAATTCTCTTAATAGATATTAAGTGAGATTCTCTAGGATCAGCCTGAAATCTAGCACATAAACATGTAGCAAACATTAAATCTGGCCTACTAGATGTTAAGTACAGAAGTGAGCCAACCATGCCCCTATAACTTGAAATATCCACAGACTTTTCAGTACTGTTTAATTCAAGCTTAGTTGCAGTAGCCATGGGAGTTTTTGCAGATGTGCAATCCATTAGATCAAACTTCTTTAAAAGATCAAAAATATATTTAGTTTGTCTAATGAATATTCCATCACTAACTTGCTTAACTTGCAAACCAAGAAAGTAAGTTAGTTCTCCCATCATACTTGTAACACCCCCAAATCCGGGGTCGGGGATTCGGGTTGTCACGAGTTCTATTTCCCTTAATAATACTTAACCTTAACAATCAACCAACTGCTGCGTACTGTGACCCCACAATATACACACACACACACCACAAGTTATAGTCTCAGAGATGAATACCAAAAATAACACAAGTCATTTTACTCCATAATTGTAAACCATTTCACCTCAAAAGGGGTTTCTGAATAATTTACATATTTTTTGCCATTATTACAATTCATAAATATACATAAGTCTGATACATCGAAAGTTGAAAGCCTAGCCTATTGGTAGATCCTACCTCAGCTACACGGCATCAATGCCTACAGGAAACTGCGGAACGTTTCCTATCTGCTCGCGAATTGGGAGCTTGATCCTGTTCATCTTGTCTATCTGTTGTTGTGTAATGAAAGAAGAAAGCAAAGGTGAGCAACAAGCCGACCGAAATAATATGTATAATAATTAACAATATATGAGCATTCTCATAGTACTCATGAAAGTCTTGGTCAAGAAGAAATGAACCAAGTTGATATCTTAACGTGACCAAGTCGCAAAATATTCAGTATATATTCACAATCCTTGAAATCCTCTGACATGGATAATGTACACAGAGTTCCAGTTTATAATTGTATAAAAATATTATTGCAAGGTGATCTCATATATCTAACCTTGTCTCAACCTTTTTCCAGAAAACCTTTGTTATTCATAAGCTAATCATTAACTAGATATAAGTTGAAAAGATGAAGTTACAAGATACTCCAATATACTTATATCTTTTCCGAATACCGCTTGAACTACCACCGTTCAATGTATAAATAGTTCATCCCATAGATTAAGCTACAAGACAAAACTTGTATAGACTCAATCTTTAAAATATCATCAAAATAAAATAAAGTTACGAGATACTTCATTTGATGCAAACATCATTTTGAAAACTCGACCCTGCCAACACTCAACAATCGCCCAATCGTAGCCTTTCTATCGAAGTGCTCTGGGTAGTGTTGCAGAAATATCCAATTAGATGATGAACTCATTACGGGAGTTTATCGCGCCATGAAGACCACTTACGATGATCAGTCGTAGTAGTGCAACCCCACCATTTTCTACATGTAGGGGAGAACCTGTCAGATTTACTTGTCAACTGAACACTGGACTCCTAAGGAATGGACCGTCTTAGCGGAACTTCGGGCCATTTGGGCCAATATAATAAGGCTGGGCCGACGCCACTCGACCACTTACGCCACTCTTAGTTCAGATGAAATCCATGACCCTGAAACGTAAAGCTCGTTCTCCCTTTCCCCAAGTAGAAACTTGTTGATACGGCTCCACTAAGAAGTCGTATCTAGTTGGAAAGGAAAACTCACCGATATTTCCCAAGCGATGCCTGTTAATGGATTAACTTGTTCCCAGAATTTTACTTCCCGAGTGTTGGGTAAGTAATCAAAAACTCTTTTGGCAACACAGCAACCTTGTTGCGAATATAAAACATACCACAGAGCCGGATCCCTCAGGTTTTGAACGAGTATTTAAATCCCCTTCGAAAGGAAGATCTTAAATATAAAAATGGGTTTTGGGATCCGCCCTAACTTTTAAAAATCATTTTGAAGACTCGAAAACATTTTTAAGAATGTTTGGAGTAATGCTGATTTAATGAAATAAATCAGTCCCGATATATTAGAAAATATCCGAATATTATTAATTAAATAATATTCCCATAAGGATGATCTTTTTAAATATAATCGAAGTAGAAGTTTTAAAACTTATACTTGAAATGAATATTAAATAACCAAAGATATACTTATACAAAAGTACTATCTTTATTTGTATAATCAAAAGTAAGTTTGATTATCGACACATTATTCTTTAATAAAATAAAGAATATTAATTAGTAAATAATCGGAGTCATAAGTCCTCGAATGAATATTCAAATAATATTCATTAAATAGAATAAACGGAGTCATAAGTCCTCGAATGAATATTCAAATAATATTCATTAATAAAAATAAAGTTATCGAATAAACCTTATCCGATTAATAGTTTTGAAAACTATATCTATATATATATAAATATATATATATAATATATTCAGGAACATCGACTCCCGGTTTTAGAAAATGTTCACCTTTGGGTCCCCTATACTAAGGGTATACGCAACTACTGCTTATCTCTAGCATAGGTATTATGCAACTATAAGCATTGAAATCAACAGATAGATAACCAGATTACAAAACAGACATGCATATATATACCATATCAGCATGCTTCAATATATCGCAAAATTTGCTAATTAACCAACATGCATCTATCACAAGATAATGCATATACATATATACATCACAACAACAGTATAACTGGTAGAAAACTTGCCTGAGCGACTGGGGGTGGTAAAAGTCTTGGGATGAGTCTGGTAACATTCCACCTTTGTTACAGCTCTTCAACTGAGTCCATACTCATCCTTATTTGTCAAGCTCCTTGTTCTGTTGTAGCAACCCCTGATAGTTCCTTGACACATATTGCTTGTCATACATGTATAGCTATCAAATCTTATTTATGTCCCAATCTCAGTCTTGTAACCACCTCTTGAATTGAATCTGTAAAAGTTGTTGCTTCAGAATAGATAGGCTTGATCCTTGGTTATAGCTTATGTACTCCTTGTGACTCTGATGTGACTAAACTTTCCTGACATGTGAAACACTGCCCTGACGTCCAGTCCCTCAAGTAATTCTACCTGAACTTCCTCTGATTCAACTACCAGTAACTCTTACATTCTGTCCCGAGGTTCCAACTTTATTGCATGTAACTGAGATGTTTATTTGTCCCCACTATTCTCTCTGACCTCCACAATTCCTGCCTATATGATCCCATTGATTCCCGGATAAATGTAGCATTGGTACAAACCACTGTGTGACTGTACAATCTGGAATCATTTGAGTTGTCTTAAAATCTTCGAGAAAAATTGTACCCGTGGAAATTTCATTCCTTTCCCGCATCTGAAAATCCAATGATATCCTATGGAGTAAGCCTTTGAGGAAGTTCCACAATTTTCTTCTGTAGGTCTTGAAATCAACATCATTGGAATAAGGAAACCATTATCTTCAATTTTCGTGTTCGGGAATTTTCCGTCTGAATAACACATGGTCTTCATTTTCTTCGAAAGATTAAAATCACCTTTCAAATCCCGGAGGAATTTTGAGTCTACCAATACTTTGAGAACCCTTGATTTAATATTTTAAAAAAATTTAAATTTCCAAAATTTTTGATTTTCTTATAAAATAAATTACGATAAAATTAATTTTCAAGAATTTTGAATTTTCTTAAAAATTAAATCAAACATAAATTATTATTTAAGAAAAAATTAAGTTTAGGAACTTTAAATTTTCTGAAAAAATAAATAAATCAAAAATAAAAATTGGTAACTCCTCTTGCACACACAGGAGGACTGATTTTTGCCTTAGCAATTTTTCATCAGCATGTTACTTGCGACCAGAGTTGTTGTGATCCATACTGTTGACGCAAGTAAAACTTTTAATCTGCCTTAGAAATTTTCACCTCCTTTTACTTGCGACTCCTATTTCCCTGTAGGCCTTTACTTGGTCTCTAGTACATTTAGCTGTGACTTTGCTTCACAGTATCCTACCTTAGTTGAAATTTAGCTTCCCCAGTTCCTCATGTCGCGAATAGGTAAAAACTATTTTCCCCGCGCGTGGCTTGACCGACTGCCTTGTTATTTTTTTATTCGCGTGTACAGGCGCGTGAGCATCCAAGAAACAAACAAGAAATTGGAATGAGTTTTTTATTTGATTTGCGCGCGTGTAGTACTAAGGTCACCATAGGACATCTAGTTCACTTAGGAAATTGGCAGCCATTTAACATTAAGTAAATGGAAGCACAAAAACAAACTGGCAGCCTATAATTGGGAAAAAGTAAATAAATTCAAATTAAAAACTTTTATTTACTAAAATTTAATTAGTAAATTAATTTAGTTATATTTATTAAAAAAAATTATTTAAATTAAGTTCATAAAATAAACTCATTTAAATTAAATTCATAAAATAAATTTTCAAAATCAAATTTACAAAATAAATTTATGTAAATGAAAAATTAATAAAATAAATTATTTTTAAGAATCCTGATTTGTGTATCAATCAGTCAGCTCTGATACCAATTGTTAGGTCCCGAATTATCGTAGAAGGGGAGTTGAATACGATACTCACTAAATTAAAAAATTCTTTCGAATCTTTTGCGGATATAAAATTTAGTGTTCGGTTAGTGGTTCCGTGTTCTTGAGGTAAATAGTGTTTAGAACAAGAAAACGAGGAACACAAGATATTTGGGAAAATATATATATATATATATATTCATATATAAATCCGCGAGGGTGTTGCTACACTCCGGTAAATAAATTAACCGGCTACAATCTAAGAATAACAAAGTTCCTAGCTTCTACAAAGATCAACAAATTAAATCCTATACAATGATATATCTTTTGTTTGTCTAAGGATTTAATTACCGGGTAACGTTTATAATGCCCCTATGAATATACAGGAGTTAAATCGAGCATTATAACATTACTCCGGTGAGAAGATTAACGGATATGAATCTGAGTGTGTATCTCCTCTATCTCTCTTTGCTTCTATTTTCACCAGCTCTTTAGGTGAGAAGATGAACAGAACAATTCTCATTGCTTGATCAGCTGTTGTGTAGACTTTATATCAATTCAAATGTGTGGCTACAAATGAACCACACAAATAATTGATGGAATCAATAAAATAGTTGTTGAGAGTTACTTGCATCCAGGGGGTAATCAATATTTAGTTTTTATTCCCACAAACACTTACTTGCGACCACAGGGGGATGCATTTATACTTAGTTTTATTTCCACCAAAAGTTACTTGCGACCAGGATGTAGGAGTGCAAGTTGCATTAGCATTTTCTTTTACTGAACTTACTTGCGACCTCCACATTACCAGTACAGGTTACTTGTGACCAGAGTACAATACATGTACTTGGTCAAAACAAATGCACTTGGTTTCTTTTGTAAACAAAACAAACACAACTTTGATTCCTTTTTTTTTCTTTTCCTTTTTTTCTTTTTATTTTCTTTTCTTGTTTTCTTTTTTCTATTTTCCCTTCTTTTGTTTCTTTTTTTTTAAAGTTTAAATTATACCTAAATTATTTTATAAAATAAACTTAAATATAACTTATATAAATAAACTAATTTAGATTTATAAAATAAACTTATTTAAAGTTTATAAAATAAATCTTTTTAAGTTTATTAAATAATTATATTAAAGTCCATTACATAAATTTATTTAATTTAACAATTAAAATTTGAACTAGGCCAATCCCTCTAGCTGTTTAGATGTACCTTGCGCACCTCTTCTCGTACTTTAACAGATAAACATTCAATCCAAATATGTTCCTTAACTTAATAATTCTTCTAAAAATAATATCCAGATTCCTTTCACGAGCTGTTGACGCCTAGTGCAACTGGTCTGGTTCACAGACGACTAACTCTGATTCAGGTCTTTGTATTATAGGCTTGATTACATTGTTAAGCTTGCAACAACTTTATCGCTTTGGACACTGACTGTCAATAAAAAAATGTACGTTCACTTGAATTCTTTCTGGTACTTTAGACAATGTCTTCATTGCTACTACAATCTTGAATACCTAATTCACTGTTCTTCACTGACGCTTGAACATATAAATGAACTCCTTTCAGTGAGTATAACTTCAAGACTGCAGCTGTCTTTTTTAACCTCTGTCTATACCATGTCTTCATATCTTCATATTCCTATTCTTCGAAAACTGCCTATCTTCAATCAATACCAATACACTGAAATCTTCTGGTAGCACTTATACACTAAATCTGCATCATTTCTGAAATCCTGAAAGTCTTTAACCTTTATTCTTCACTAAGGCATGATCATATTAATGAACTTCTTTCAGTGACCTGTAAACAAACTTCAAGCTTTTTTCTAATCTTTTGATTCTTTGTATTTTCCTTGTCTTTATTTTTTCTGATTTCTTGTGTAGTTATAGTATTATTAACATGTCATGTTCTGGTGTTGTTCTCGTGTTGAGTTATCACGTAATTGTTCATACAGCTACGTAGTCTCACCAACAGTTAGCAGTGGCAGCAATAAATGACTGGATTTTAGAGCAAATAGATGTTACAAACGCGTTCTTACATGGAATGTTGCATGAAACGGTTTACATGAAAATGCCATTGGGTTATACTCATTTAGGCTGCAGAATTTCTATCTTACAAGGCGAACCATTTCCTATTGTTGACAACTCTCAAATATGTTGACTAAAAAGTCATTGTATGGCCTCAAACAGGCACCCCATCTCTGGTTTTCAAAGCTCTCCACCACACTACTTGATCTTGATTTTGTCCAATCAAAATCAGATTACAGCTTGTTTACCAAGACGACTACTTGTATGTTGACTGATTTTGGTGTACGTAGATGATATACTCCTGGCTAGTAATTCAAGAGCAGACATTGAAGGTCTCAAAACCATGTTATCAACCACATTCCATATGAAGAATTTGGGAAATCTTTGATATTTTGGGGCCTCGAAGTTGATAGGTCATCTGCAGGATTCTTTGTCTCTCAATATAAGTACTTAATTAACCTTTTGCAAGAGTTTAATATGCAGTGAACAACACCAATGAAAATTCTAATTGATGTACACCTTAGGCTGATAAAGGAAGTCGGAAAGCCTTTGATTGATCCTCATCCATATCAACGCTTGCTGGGAAAATTGATCTTCTTGACTATGACACGCCCTAACATTGTCCAGACAGTGCACATTCTTACTCAATTTATGCAACATCCGTGCACTGCTCATATGGAAGTTGTTATTCATCTCCTCAGATACCTTGTGGGCACACAAACTTAAGGTATACTCTTATCATCTAACTCGGCTGTAGAACTCTTTGCTTACTATGATAGTGATTGGGCTACATGCCCTATGATACGAAGATCTACAACTGGTTTCTATGTTCTGATTGGCTCCAGCCCCATTTTTTGGAAAATAAAAAAACAAACAGTTGTGGCTCACTCCTCGGCTGAAGCGGAATATTGTGCTATGGCACTAACAAACTGCGAGGTAATATGGCTCCAAGCACTTCTTCAAGACCCGGGCATCACTGATCTGCCACCAACTATCTTGCAATAAGGCCACAATAGAAATTGTTAGGCCTCAATGATACTATAGAAGGGGGTTGAATATAGTATCTACAATCAATTCGATTATAAACACAGGTATGTAACAAAAAACAAGTTTATTCAATATATCAAACTCTGTTACAGTAGGTTTAATCTACTCTCTCAGTGATGTATGATATCACTAAGAGCTTCTAGGGTTATAATGAATAATATTCTCGTGAATGATAACACATATAGTGTAAACCCTAATCTGTGTTTTTATATACTACACAGTTACAAGATATCTCCTAATTGATATGATATGTTCTGTTTCCTAAAATACATCAATCAGAGATTATCTACTGTAGTCCTTTAGCTGTACAACTCTCCAAGCATATCTTCTTTTGTTTAATCCAGATCCTCTCCTGTAAATCAGCCGCTTTTCATCCCTGAAGTGTATCCGCACTTAAGTTCTGATGTAAGTCCAGATGGCTTAAGTTCTGATAACTTCCTTTCTTCAGTAAGTTCTGATTTCCAGTTAAGTTCTGATAGTAAGTTCTGAAACTAAACAAATCAGATTAGACATGACATCACAAATATATCTAACAATCTCCCCCAACTTGTAAATTATAAAAATATACAAGTTTATAGATTTGATGATGTCAAAAACATTTAAGTACAAATGCAATGAGAGTTTATATGCACAACTAAATACAACTTACAGTCCATGCAGCTTTTACCAAATTCACTGAATCATCCTGAATCCATAATGATTCCTTACAAAGTCTGATACCAGCTTGGTCTCTGCATTTCTTTTAAATTTAAGTAACTGAGCTTTGAATTGCTGCAGTTCTTCATCTTCAGTATCACCAATTTGATATATGACAGCTCTGAGTGCAGAAATTGAATTTCTTTCAAGTCTATCTCCCAGTCTGATTACCCTTGGATGTGTAGAATCTTCATTATAACATAAGCATCTTCCTTTCAGAATTACTTCTACCTTAGCAGAATTTTTCCTCATAGGAATTTCTCTTCCATCATCCTCAGTCATCATTGGAGTATACTCTGTCATTCTTGCACCAGAAATTCTGAGTAAATCTCTTATTATCTTCAGAATATATTCTGACCATTTCTTGGTAACATCAGAATTTACCTCTAGTAGATAATGAATATATTGGAGCTCTTTGATAGATTTCTTCAGCACATCAGAGTTAGATAATCTATAAGTTCTGCCATCAATCAGAAATAAGATCAATTTCTCTTTTTCTTCATAACCATCATGAGTATCCATCACTACTTGAGCAGAAAGCACTTTGTCAAGGTGCTTCTGTGTGATCTCTTCATATGGCTTGTCAGTCAATGTGAATGGATCTCTAATATCAACTTCTATCCCAGTCTGGAATTTCTCTCTGTCAGAACCTAATCCAGAAGTGTCTCTAGCTTGCTTGGCTTTTACCCCAAATGTTGCAAGTTGATTCAACATCTGATTTGTCTTAGGCTGAATTGGAATAGACTTGTTCCATAGCAGCTTCTCCTTGTCTTCTAATTTTAAGCTGTCTATGTCAACTTGAGCAGTGTCAGAGGTTGATGTCTTGATGAATTGGTCAGGATTTGCAGTTTCATCTGTAGCTTGCTGTTCTAAAATATCTTCAGGATTTATTAAGTTCTGAACTTCTTCACTCTGAACAACTTAAGCTATGTCAGAGGTTGTCTTAGATTCTTCTGTCATCCTCTTTCTCTTCAGAGTTTCAACTGTTTCATCTTCAGCAGCAGCATCATCAAAGACTTGAACCATCTTGCACACAGGATCCATCAGAATTTGAGGAATCTTCATCTTCTGTTTCTTGACTGTCTCCCCAACTTTTCCTTTTCCCTTGTCTTTGGGATCAGTAGTAGTTTGAGATCTAGTCCTTGATCTAGGAATCTCTGTGGCAGATCTTTCTCTTATCACAATCCCCTTTGCTTTTGGCCTTGGTGGCTTTTTAGCATCAAAAGCTTTTGACTTGGGTTTGCTCTTCTCTGCAGCAAATTTAGCTTCTTCTTCTCTTAAGTCCTCTAAATCCACTCCTGATTATCCTTAAGGAATAGTCTCTTGGCCAATTCGTCATCAACAGATTGAATTTTGGGATCTTTATAGAAGAATGTTGCTTTCTTTCCTTTGAATTTCAAAGTCTGCAAAAACTTATGTGAATCTTGGCTTCCAGCTTGGACTATCACATCAGAAGTAGTTGTCAGAACTTGATCATCAGTATTTGAAGTATCAACATTTGTGATCAACAAAGGAACATCATGCTCTGTTGGCTTCTTTCCTTTCTTATTCCTCCCTTGCATAGCAGATATATCAGAGTTCTTGCTACCATACATTCTCTGATGAGAACTTGTCTGTTGAGTGGGAATTCTGCTCAGCTGCTTCCCTTGACTTTGACCTCTACTCTTTTCATAGTTTCCCTGGTCATCTCCATGATCATCATTTTTCTTCAGTGTTTGGCTTGGTGTGCATTTGGACTTAACTACCTTCTCCCCCTTTTTGGCATCATCTATCAGGAGTAGAGAAAGAAGGAGTTCCACTGAAGATTGGATCTCATTTAACCGAGTCTGTTGAGCAGCTTGATTTTGTAATACCTCATCCAGCTGGGTCTGCTGCTTGGCTTGAACAAGCTCAATAGCATCCACTTTTTCTTGAATTGGTTTGATAAACCTCTTCTTGTCTAGATCTTGCATCATGGCTAGCTTATCAGCTATTTCATGAAGTTTATCAACCTTTGCATGAGTCTTGGAGTGTTGACCTTGTAGAGTTCTTGTACTGAGAGCAGTGACCTTTAGTTGATGCTTGAAGTCAGAACTTGTCAGCAACTCATCAGCTTTTGAAACATGTTCTATCAGAACAAATGGGCTGGGAATAAAATCAGTATCATTCCATTTCTGCATCCAGTCAGCCCCTCTAAAGGTTTCCTCCCATGGAACTGAAGCAACCTCTTTCTGAAACTGGAATAATGCCTCCTTTCCTGTAGGCACTGGAGTGTTTACTGGAGCTGACTCTCCAGAACTTGCTAGAATCTCCTCATCTTCAGATAACACCAAGGTGTGTGTGGCTGTAGGAATCTCTAAAGCAGTTGCAGCTTCGTCTAAATTCTGATCTTCAGTTCCAAGATCAAGAATTGGTGTTGTTGGTATCTCAGCCTGTAAAATTGGAGAAGTAACAGGAGTCGGCTGTTTTGTAGTTAGAGCTTCCAAATATAGAACAGTAGGTATATTCAAATTATGAATATATATTTCAGGACTTGTCTCTTGTTCTTCAACATCATCCGTAGCTTTGATTGGAGAGTGAGGTGGAGAAATTACAGATTCTTGTACAGGTTCTGATATATAGACTTTAGGAATTTCAGATTCCTGAATCAGAACTTCTTAACTGCTGGCAGGGCTTCAATCACAATAGATTCTGATGAGATCAGAGATTCCTGATCCCCTTCCTCAGCTTCTTCAGCATCCTCAGATTGAGTTTGTGCAATATGCACACATGCTCTCATCTTCCTCAATTTTGATTTTCTAGATGGAGGGGTGACATGATCTGTATCAGAATGTGAAGACCTCTTTCTTTTCTGAATGCCAGAAGCTTCAGCAGATTTCTTCTTCTGAAGAGTTGACTCTTCAGCTTTTTCTGTCACAGGTTCTGATGCAGGAACCTGGACCTGTTCTTCCTCATCTGATTCATCTCTCAAAATCAGCCTTCTCTTTCTCCTTGGTGGAGATTGAGGAACAGATTTAGCTCTTGAGGTTTTGGGTCTGGAGGATGTGTCAGATTTTACAAATGGCACCTTTTGAGAAGTACTAGAGGTTGGTTTGGTTTTGGATTTAGGTCTGGACTGTGAAGTGCTGACAACAGGTGCTGATGTTGGTGGTTGTGAGGTAGACTGTGGTTGTTGAGTAGTGGATGGTTCTGATAGTGCTATATCAGGGAATATGGCTGTGTAAGTGCCTGGGATAGTGTTGACTAAGAACTGTCTGACATATTGGGGTATTTGGAGAGGTCTTAGTACTTCCTTCTTATTATCAGCAGATAACAAGTCTGTAAATGCCCTTTTATGTAACTTAAAAGGTTCCATTAGGTCACTGAACACTTGTGGCTTATCAGGACAACAATAACTATAAATTATTTGACAGAACCTAGCAAAATATACTACATTTGCATCTTCCTTCATTCTGTCACCAATATAGCCTAACACAGCAGATGCATAATCAAAATGAGTCTGATTAAAAAGTGCATACCCTATTTGTTGACTCATTATTGGAATGGCATCGAAATTGGAGCATTTGTTAGCAAAAGTCTTTGTGATGCAATCAAAGAAGAAGCTCCATTCCTTCCCGATATAAGGCCTCTTCAACTGTCCTAGCTTGGACAAGATTTTCTCATATCTCAAGCTTGCCATCATGTTCTGAAGAACAGATTCTCCAGGTGCTGAGTTGTAAGTGCAAATTTTAGGCAGATGAAGAGCCTGCCTCACTGTAGTAACAATTTCTATATACTCATCTTCTCCTGATGAGAAGATGATGCTTGGAGATCCAGTTTCACCTCCATCATCATAGATTCCAGTCTTCCAGAACTCCAACACTTGTTTACCAGAGATTGCTTGAGGTTGGGTCAGAGCATACCCAATCTCATTGTGAACCAAGAAATCCTGAACAAAGTGAAGTTCTGAAGGAGCTTCATCCTTGTTCAAGATAGCAGAGTAATTTTTTGGGACAAACTTTGCTCCATTAAAAATAACATCCTTTGGTTCCATTTCTGTTGAAAAATCAAGTGAAAATTTTATATTTGCAAAGTGTTTGATAAAATGCCTGTAAGAAAACGTCAGAAAATAAGAGAGAGAAAGAATAGAGTAAAAGAGTGGGTAAAAGATTGTATAATCTTTTATCTCTGATATTTATACTCTGCACATGGTAACGCCTCTTTTGAATTAGAACCGGTAGTTTTTACACTTGGCAGCGTGTAATCGGTCAAAACATAAATAGTGGGCACGGTAAACATACAGTAATTATTGCACACATGCACATACCAAAACCAACACGCAACCCACTAACAAATGATTATGACTGTTTTCATCTCACCTAATTATTTTTCTGTGAAATATAACCGTTACAGTACATACTAAAAATAAGTCAAGTAAATAAATAATGCCACGTAAGCATCAGGATTTGCATCAGAACTTGACTATTATCAGAATTTAACGGTCATCAGAACATGGCTTCTATACTCAAAAGGTGAATGACTGTGTATGTGTTTCTTCACAAAAATACTGACTGGTTTCTTTAGAGTGTAGTCATCATAACATAATCAGAACTTGTCCTTAGAAATTATGCAAATGATACTTAACTGTTTATCAGAAACAACTTAATCACCACAGTAATTTTCATCATTCATATGGAGTGAGAGTGTATGTATTTTCAAATGATCAGATAAAGATTAAATTCTGATAAACTTCAGTATATCTTAGAAATAAGGCATAACAAAGAAAAATGCTTAAAATCAGTCTTTAATTGTGAAGTGTACTATAGAATAAAGTTATGCAAGAATCCACCTCAACTATTTGTGCTTATTTTATGCATCTTTTGAAATTCTTTTGACAAGGGCTTCTCAGTGTAAATGAGTTACAACTGCCATCAGAATTAATGTTGTTATCAGAATATTTCTCCAGTAATCAAAGAATGTGAAAAGTCACCAAGAAAAATTAATTTGCTTTTCTAATGCATATAACTTAATACCAACAATGCACTTGGATCTCCCCTTTCACATAAATTACTCTAGATCTCAAAGGAGTACCTGATTTCACTTTTTTCTTTTCTTTTATTTTCTTCAGATAAGTGAGGCTTATCAAGCATGTAGTTCATCCTTAAGATTTACTGACATCAAAATTTGACAGATAAGAAGCAATAATCTAGTTTGTGACTTAGTAATAAGATACAGGAAGTAAATTTGACTAAGATCAAAATCAGAATTTTCTTGTGTTATTGATTTCCACATAAATAATTAATTCAAACATGGGATACATAGTTTGTTAAAGACTACTAAGTCAGCATCTAACAAGATAATCCTCATTGGATTGGATAGTCACAGAACATTCAAAACACTTTCAGAGTTTATAGAATCACATCAGATAAGAAGTAGTGTTTAATATGTTACAATTTAAGCACAGATTACATTGAGATAGGAAAATATGTAAACACTGATCATAAAGTCTGATGTATGAGAACAAAAACTAAACAAATTTTGAGAAAGAACCTGAAACCATTCCAAGTTTATTTACCAGTCTTGTAAAAGTAGCTTCACATAGTGGTTTTGTGAAGATATCTGCTAGTTGTTGATCTGTTGGAACAAAATGCAATTCCACTGTACCTTCCATCACATGTTCCCTTATAAAATGGTACCTAATGCTGATGTGCTTTGTCATTGAGTGTTGAACTAGATTTCCTGTCATAGCAATAGCACTTTGATTATCACAGTAAATGGGTATTTTAGAAAATTCTAAACCATAGTCCAGTAACTGATTCATCATCCACAGAATCTGAGCACAACAGCTTCCTGCAGCAATATATTCTACTTCTGTAGTTGATGTGGAAATTGATTTATGTTTCTTGCTAAACCAAGAAACAAATCTACCTCTAAGAAATTGGCAGCTTCCACTAGTGCTTTTCCTGTCTATTTTGCATCCTGTAAAATCTGTATATGAGTAACCTATTAGTTTAAAATATGATTCCCTAGGATACCACAATCCTAGATCATCTGTACCCTTGAGGTACTTGAAAATTCTTTTCACAGCTATTAGATGAGGTTCTCTTGGATCAGCCTGAAATCTTGCACAAAGATAGGTAGCATACATGATATCTGGTCTATTTGCAGTAAAATAGAGTAAAGAGCCAATCATACCTCTATAGTTAGTAATATCTACTGATTCTCCAGTATCTTTATCTAACTTGGTAGCAGTGGCAATGGGAGTTAATGCAGTAGAACTTTCTTGCATTCCAAATTTCTTAAGTAGATTTCTGGTGTACTTGGATTGACTGATAAAAGTACCTTCTTCAGTTTGTTTGACTTGAAGTCTCAGAAAATAACTCAACTCTCCCATCATACTCATTTGATATCTTGACTGCATTAACTTAGAAAATCTTTCACAAAGTTTCAGTATTTGTAGAGCCAAAGAAGATATCATCAACATATATCTGTACCAAATGTAAGTCCTTTCCATGGTTGAGGTAGAATAAAGTATTGTCAATTATGCCTCTGTGAAATCCACTTTCCAGAAGGAATTAAGCCAGAGTCTCATACCATGCTCTAGGAGCTTGCTTAAGGCCATAAAGTACTTTGTTAATCCTATAGACATGATTTAGAAATTTTGAATCTACAAAGCGTGGAGGTTGTTCAACATATACCTCTTCTTCCAATTCTCCATTGAGAAAAACACTTTTCACATCAATTTGAAAGACTTTAAACTTCTTGTGAACAGCATAAGCCAAAAAGATTCTTATGGCTTCCAATCTAGCAACTGGAACAAATGTTTCATCATAGTCAATACCCTCCTGTTGAAAGTAACCTTTAGCAAACCGCCTTGCTTTATTTCTTATAATTATGCCATCACTGTCAGTTTTATTTCTGAACACCTATTTTGTACCAACCATTGATCTGTCCTTTGTTCTTGGTACTAGGGTCCAGACTTTATTTCTTTCAAATTAATTTAACTCTTCCTGTATTGCTTGCACCCAATCAGCATCTTGAAGAGCTTCTTCCACTTTCTTTGGTTTAGTCTGAGATAGAAAGGAATGATAGAGACATTCATTTTTTGTTGTTATTCTAGTTCTGACACCTGCTTCAGGATCTCCAATTATTAAGTCAGGTGTGTGTGATTTAGTCCACTTCCTTGTAGATGGAAGTTGATCTCTAGAACCGGATCCTCCCCCATGATCCATGCTGTCTCCATCAGCATTTTTTGATGCTCCCCCTGAAGTTATGCTCTTTGAGATTCCAGAATTTGAGTTGGATCCTTCAGGAATTGAAGAATTAGAGTTTCCAGAATTATCAGAATTTGGCTCATCAGAACTTGATGAATCAGAACTTGAAGAGCCAGTGACTGGTTCCGATGCTTCTTGAGAGTCTTAAAATATGGTATGATCATCAGCTTGCTCCCCCTGAATAGGTGCATTTTCCTTTGGAGCAGTTACCATAATTTCATTGACATCAGAATTTAACCCATCAGAACTTACAGGATCAGGATTTAGGTCATCAGAATTTACAGAATCAGAATTGACATCTTCATTTTCAAATCTCAGCTGATCATGATCATTGAAATCTTCATGTCCAGTAATCTTTTTATCATCAAAAGATACATTGATAGATTCCATGACAACCCTTGCTCTTAAATTATAGACTCTGAAGGCTTTTATGGAAAGTGGATATCCAACAAAAATTCCTTCATCAGCTTTTAGATCAAATTTTGACAGCTGTTCAGGATGAGTCTTAAGAACAAAACACTTGCATCCAAATACATGAAAGTATTTCAGATTTGGCTTTTTTTTCTTCACCATCTCATATAGTGTTTTTTCATGCTTGTTTATGAATGTAGCATTCTGTGTAAAACAAGCAGTCTGCACAGCTTCAGCCCAAAAATAGGTTGGTAGCTTTGCTTAATCAAGCATAGTTCATGCAACTTCAATAAGAGTCCTGTTCTTTCTTTCTACAACTCCATTCTGATGTGGAGTTCCAGGTACAGAAAATTCCTGCTTTATTCCTTTCTCTTTGCAGAACTCTTCCATGATTGAATTCTTGAACTCAATGCCATTATCACTTCTTATTATTTTAACATAATCTTTGACTAACTTATCCAGCTATCTGACATGATCAGTTAGCTTTCTGACATGATCAGTTAGAGTAGATGTAGTTTCATTCTTCTTGTGCAAGAAATACACCCAAGTGTATCTTGTGAACTCATGCACTATAACCATAACATATTTCTTCTTTGTAATAGACATGACATTGACTGGACCAAATAGATCAACATGCAGTAAGTGATAAGGATCAAGAATTGAGGATTCAGTTTTGCTCTTGAATAAAGATTTTCTTTGTTTTGCCTTTTGACATGAGTCACAAAGACCATCAGGAGCAAATATTGATTTTGGCAGTCCTCTCACAAGATCTTTCTTTACTAGCTCATTTATGTTGTTGAAATTTAAATGAGAGAGTCTCTTGTGCCAATTCCAGCTTTCTTCAATTGATGCTCTGCTTAACAGACAGATTGCAGAACCATTAGAATTTGTTGAAAGTCTGGCTTCATATATGTTACCATGTCTGTAACCTTTCAGAACCACTTTGCCTGTAGAATTACTCACAACTTCACAGTGTTCTTCAAAAATATCCACCTGATAACCTCTGTCACAGATTTGACTCACACTTAGTAGATTGTGTTTAAGTCCTAAGATAAGAGCTACTATTTCAATTATGACATTCCCAAGATTGATATTGCCATATCCCAGAGTCTTTCCCATGTTGCCATCTCCATAAGAAACTCATGGGCCAGCTTTCTCAACAAATGTGATAGCAGGGCTTTATTTCCAGTCATATGTCCTGAACATCCACTGTCCAGAACCAGTATGTTTTTCCTGTTGCCCTGCAATCACAAAGACCACTATTGATTAGTTTTAAGGACCCAGAGTTGCTTGGATCCTTTGGCCTTGTTAAGTTTGTTAGCATTTGCAGCGGATTCAGTTTCATAGTTTATGCTAACATGCTTTTTATCAGACTTTGCATCAGAATTTGCATCAGAATTTACACTAGAAGGAATTACACTAATTTTCTTTAAAGAAGGTTTTATTTCATAATAATCATAGTACAAACTATGATATTCCTTACAAGTATAAATAGAATGCCATAAACTACCACAATGAAAATAAGGATTTTGTGGTTTAAGCCTAACAGACTGACTCTTAACTCCTGATCTAGGAGGTAAAGAGTTTATATCTTTATTTTTCCTATAAAAAGAATCAAGATGGTTAGAGTTTCCACAATTATAGCATTTCTTTCTAGGAGCATTAGGAACAGGCATATAATTATTACTTTTATTCACACCTTCCTTTCCATTCCTATTTTTCCTAGCTTCATTTACCTTATTCACATTTTTAATCTCTTTCAGCTTATATTTAAGCTGCTTGTTTGTCATTAAGCCGATGTTTACCAAAGCTGGTTTATCCTGTTTTAATTTGTCAGAAGTTGACTTTTCTTTGACTTCTGTTTTAGAGTCTTCCATCTCTTTAGAATTAGACATAATAGTTTTTGCAACAAATTTAATAGGATTTACCTTTGGCTTTTCAGTCTGTTTGATAGCAATTGGCTTAATTGGAAAAGTCCCTTTCTCACTTTTACCATCTTTATAACCTAACCCCTCTTTCCAGTTTCCACTACTTAGAATATTCTGAGTTGTTCTGCCTGAGTTAGTCCAAGTCCTGATGATTTCTCTTTCTTTTTCTAATTCAGTTTTTAGATAATCATTCTGTTTAAGGAATTCATTCTTAACATACACACCACTATCTCTCTCTGTCTGAATATTGTTCATCTTGACTAACTCTTCTTCAAGATAGCTATTTCTGTTTTAGTACTTTAGATTTTCAGATTTTAATCTTTCATTCTCTAAAGTCTGATCTCTATAGCTAATATAAATATTTTTCAGAAATAATTTCAACTCAGTAATATCTTCTCTATCAAAAGCAAGAGTTGATAGAGATACCTTTAGTTCAGCAGCATCAGAACTGCTATCAGCATTTGCCATTAAGGCATAGTTCACCTCTTCTTCAGATTATGAAGTGTCTGCCCAATTTTTCTTCTTTTTGATAAGTGTCTGGCCTTTATCGCCTTTTCCTTTCTTACAATCAGGAGAGATGTGGCCTCTTTGACCACAATTGTAGCATTTGACATTTGAGTTGTCTCATCTGTCAAACTTTCCTCCTTTGCCTTCAGTCTTTCTGAACCCTTTCTTGTCAGAACTTCCACCTTTCTTGGAAAACTTCTTACCCTTTCTGAATTTCTTGTAGGCTATCTTTGTGATACCCTTCACCATAAGAGCACACAATTGCATCATCTCTGCATCAACATCCACTTCAGATAAATTTTCAGGTTCTGAATCATCATCATCAGAATCTGATGACTCTGAATCAGACTGTATGATGAGAGACTTTCCTTTCACCTTCCTAGAGACAATTGGCTTTTCTTCAGTCTTTAAAGCAACTGTCTTAGACTTCCCTCCATGCCTCTTCTTTCTTTGCTCCATCTCAAGTTCATGAGTCTTGAGCATCCCATAAATTTCATCAAGAGACATATCAGCAAGTTCATATTTGTCTCTTATTGTAGTAGCTTTCAAATCCCACTTTTCAGGAAGAGCTAGTAGGAAATTCATATTTGAATCTTCTGGATCATATTCCTTATCCACTAGTGACAGATCATTCAACAGCTTTGTGAATCTGTCATATGTATCAGTTAGTGACTCATCAGATTTTGAGTCAAAGTGCTCATACTCCTATATGAGTATTGTCTTCCTGTTCTTTTTGATGGCATTGGTTCCTTGACATCTCACTTCCAATGCATCCCAGATTTCTTTTGCAGTCTTGCATCCAATCACCCTGTTTGACATGATATTGTCAAGTGCACTATGGCGCCCTCCAAACCCGGGTCAGAAGTTTGGGGTCCACAACATATACACAACATATAACCCTGTATAAGAAATATTATTTGCAATGACCCTGCTTCACATAACCATGGATCGTAACAGGTTAAAGTATGAAAACAAGCCACAACCTCAACTTATTATTACGACATACCAAATCCCAACTAATTTAACTTACAACGGATAATAGAATCATTCTTACAATCTGACTATCTCTCTACCGCATGAAGCTTCTGCTAGCTCGATCCAACTCAACTGGAACCTTAGCCCGCACTTTGGACTAAGAAACTTCACTATAATCCATATTCTTTTCAACTGTAAAATATATAAAAAGATTCGCAAGAGTGAGCTAACTAACTCAGCAAGTCAAAATAACGATAACCGAGGTTTAACAATGATCAAATGAGATGATTCAGAGGAATCAAGTTTCTTTTTAACTAATCATTAGAATTGGATATTCATTTTAAGTTTTTAAAACCAAGGTTAGGCTGCTGATCAGTCACGCACTAACCCCGAGCAAGCACACAGTACTGCTCTAATTACTGGATCCAAGGCATACATTGGCCTAACTTGACCATTGGTATGGTCTGACCACGAATCTGGTCCACACATATAAAAACTATCCAATCCTAAAGCAGTTCAATATGATGAACAATATAATTCGATAAAACAAGATCATAATCAATGATGGTTAAACACTTGAATAAAACGTAAGGAAACTCATGGATATCTCAAGGGTATATCAGGGTTGTATAAGAAACAGTTTTTAATCTATAAAAGGATCAGGTATTAGACAAATAATGATTTTTCAAGGTATAGTTCTTTGGTGTTATAAAGAGTGGTTGGAGTATAAAAGTTTCTGTATTTTCAAACAATTTTGTTCCAGAGTTTGGTGTTTGATAGTTATACAGTTGGGGAGTAGTATCATATTTGTGTGATTTGGTGTCTGGAAATCAACAAGAAATGGTTCACAAAGAATAAGGCTTACGACTCAAAGATCAAATGAGGTGGCTCAGGTTCAAGGCTGAAGGATTCAAAGTATTTGCAATATAAAACAGAGCTATTTTGAATACTTAACAATATTTCACTAGAGAATTTAGAAATATTTGCATTATATCTTGAAAAAGGCTTAGAAGTACTTGCCTTACAGGGCTTTACAACTATTACTGATCAACTCTGAGCCGACTCTGCCGCTCAGGCTTTAACTTTCAACCACTAGACCGCATTAGATTCGACTTCGACACTCAGGTTTTTCTGTTGAAACTCTACTGAGCTCGTTGACTGACTACTAGGTCATCTTTAGTCCAACGTCCACTTTCGATTTCCCGACTAGAACCTACAGGGTCGAAATATTCTATGTTAGACATCCAGTTATGCTTGACATATCCTCACTAACAACCTATCCATTCGATATCAAATCCCAACTCGTACTTTTATGTACTATTATAATACATACAACAATCAGGGTTCACATACTCAAAACTCGACTCGATGTTCATTTATGAAAAACGCATATACTCTTCGTTTCAAGAAACAAGTTATCAGTTATATTTACAAAGTACTTATTTATTATTATATAACTATTTACATTCGACTAGTAGTTCCGATATGTTACAGAATACGCTCCCGGAAATCGGGCAGCGTCTCCTTTGTTTATCAGACTACCCGTCAAATACTATCGACGTCAATTCAACAACCACCACATGCAAAAAGCAATTCAACTAAAATTCCCAACCACCGATTCAATCAACCATATCAATCTAAATCCATAAATGTCTGAATTCCAACCCAATTACTAATAATTATTCGTATTTTATTTTAAAATATTAGGACTCAGATAACGATCTCCACCGTCCATTCGTCGAAATTCATCGCGGACGGCGGCAAAATTCGGAGGTGCCCGATTATTTCGGGTTTCCGTTACGAATTCTACTGATTAAAATATAATCCTGCAAAATAAAATATTTTAATTATTTTCACAAAATTAATCAAGAATAATTCGGTGAAAGAAAAAAAAGAAATCAATCAAGAGCCAAACAAGGCCTACTCGGTCGAGAACAATTTCAACAGCCGGAGTCAACCAAAAACAAGCAGGCAACCCAGACAATCATACACGCACGACATGCGCGTGCAATCCCAGGCAACAAACGAGGCGGCACCAGAGTACGGCGGCGCCGGAAAAAGATAAACAGGCGGCGACAACATAACAGTCACCACCAAACTAAATCCCGCCCACGTATATACATATAAATAAACATATATATACCAGAAACCACCAAGGATAACCGGCGGCATCCTACCGGGAAAACGCAGGGGCAACAGTCGCGAACTCCGGGAATAGGGAAGGAAATGGAGCAATGTGTGAATAATAGGGAAAAGAAAGACACCAAAAAGGAGATTGAATAACTGTGTTGTATGTATTTTATTATCCAATCTGCTACTCACACGTGACTGGGGGTTTAGTAGAATTTTTACACGTATCCAAAATGATTGACACGTGTCCCTATTACCGACTGCAAGCCCAAACCCGTTCCGAAATTTGCAATTTAACGAATCGAATTACGTATAAAACAGATTAGGAAAATAACAAAAATAGTTTTAAAATATTATAAATATCTCGAAGTAAATAAAAACGTAATTTTCATAATTTTAAAAACAATTTCTGGAACACAATTTATACTCGTTTTTAACGAATAAACGAAATAACGCGCGGGTGAAATTAATCTCAAAAATCCCCAAAATAATTTTAAAATTCCCGGAATATTCCAAACCTAAATAAATATGAGTTTCATAATTTTTGAAAAATTCTAGAATTGAATACGGATTTTACAAGTAAAAGCAATTAGAAAATCATGTAGAACTAAATAATTGATGAAATATTGATTACTAAATTTTATACAATCCCATAAATAATTAATGTAATTATAAAATCATAAAAATAATTTTAGAGACATTCCAAATATTTATGCAAATAAATTTGCATTAAATCCACTTTTGAAAATGAAAACAATTCAATACGATTTCATAATTAACCATGCGGCAACCCGGTACACTATAAATCACACATCAATAATCAAACAACACATAGCGGTCAAAACCAATACACATATTTTATTTATTTAATAATTTCCACAATTACATATTTAAATAATTCAAAAATTCGCGAGTCGTTATATCCTTCCCCCTTAAAAAGATTCTGTCCTCAGAATCTGATCTAACTAAACAAGTGAGGATATTTGTCAAGCATATCTGACTCTAATTCCCAAGTAGACTCTTCTACTCGAGGATTTCAAATGTACTTACTATAGATATACCCTCATTTCCAAGGACTCGCCTTTAACGATCAAGAACTTGGATCGATTACTATATGCAGAATAAACTTGGACAAGAGCCCATTGGCTCCTAATCAATCACTTAATTCAAATTAGATACTTATCGCTTTAACATTGACTGGCAAAACACATTATATGTACACACTGTTATGACGGTAACGTCAATTCATGAACAACTTTATCTATATTTATCAATACCTCGAATGGTTTACTAAATTTAGGACTCAACTTGTCCCCTCTATTCAGACCTATCCAACCTCTTTCAAGGTGAAACTTTTACCAACACTACTAGTCCTATTTCTATATTCATACTCTCCCTCGATAAAAATATGCCTTCTTTCTTTGTCTACTCCGAGTTGCTTCAATCAATATCACTACGCCCTTTGGTGTACTGAATCATCTTAGAATTTGACAACTTCCTTTCCCCCATTTTATCTCAATAAAGTGGGGACCTACACTTGCGTCCACATAAGGCTTGGTGCTCACTTTCAACTTTAGTTTCCAAACATTTAAACATCTCCTATTCGCTTCTATCCGTTAAGGCTAAAAAGTAATCTCATATATTTACTTATTATCACCTTTAGGTATTTGAACTCATATTCCATTCTTTCCAAATCATTTACGTCCAATCCTTTCTTTATGCACAAGGCATCTGTTACCATACAGCCTTGTTTAGGTAGTTGATAATGGATTAATCGGAATCTTTTGTTAACCTTGGTCAAAATTTCATACTTGAAAACTCAACGTATAGTTGCTTCCCTTCTAATCTTTGGAAGAAAATCCTTGGGCATTCCACACAGACTTTCTTATTCTTTGAATAGCTGGGGATATTATCAATAAATACTATTCACTTATCTGAGTACTCCTTATACACCATGTTCCTTAATTCCTTATAGACAACTGATACACTTGTTATTTCACATAATATCACCAGAGCTTGTAATGCTCATAACTCGTTTTAATCATAATCTCTAATATGTTCTCAGGTTGGATCTTAAGTTAATCCTCGAGACATAACACGCTTCTTGAATTAGATCTCGTAAGTAATCAACTCTTTATAGGGGTCACTTATTCTTATTCTTTATTTGTTAAACTCCCGATAATCAGTATATAATCTCATAATTTCATCTCTTTTCTCCAACAACATCACGGGTACACTTTATAATTCGCTTTTTGTAAAACCACTCCTTGGTCTACCTTGTCCACTAGGCCCCCGATACTTCGCCTTAATTCTTTGACATGTCTAACATTTCTTAATCCATTTTGAAATTTCCTTCTTATACCTGGTTATCACTATTTTTCTTTAAATTTCCGTATATCTTGGTATCTCTTCAATAAATTAAATACTTTATGTTGTGAATTTCCTGTAGGATCTCATTTCTTAATTCTTTTTACCTGTAGCATCCAAGTGCTGGGAGAAAACCTAGGAATATCATGATCGTTCTCCTGGGCGCATAAATTTCCTCTTACTAATGGTTAACATCGCGATCCATTATCTTTTCTTGACATCTCCTTATCTTTTCTTAACAACTCTGACTGAAAGGTCATACCACCCATCCTTGTTTCCTTTGGATTGTATATCTACTTCCAACTCCAACTTCTGAAATTCCATAGGTAATTCTTTTCGGTGCAGTCTCTATGTTTATTTTCTCCTTTTTACTTATCGCTTGCTACTACATTTGCTTTTCCTCGTGATTACATACTTTAAACTCTTATGGTCCGTATAGATCTTACACCTTTCTCCATACATATCATGTTTCCCGAATCTTTCAAAACAAATATTATTACTGTTAGTCCCAATTATGAGTAGGATACTTCTGCTCATAAGGCTTCGGTTGTCTGGGTGCATATATAATAACTTTATTGTGCTGCATCAACACACATCCTACTCCCTTATGGGAAGCATCACTAAAAACTACCAAATCTCCTTGATACTTTCAAAGTGATAAAGCAGGTGCTGTAAATATTCTTTCATTTAACTCCGCAAAACTTTCTTCACCCTTCTCCATTTCATATAAACTTCTTGCTTTCCTGGTTAGCTTCGTCAAAGGTATTGCAACTTTCAAGAAATCTTGCACATATTTTCAATAATAATTGGTCCATGGTAAAACTTCTTACTTTTGTTGGTGCTTTTGGTATTTCTTCATGCATAGTACTTTAATTTCTACTAGATCTCCTTTGGTCTCCTCCTCACTGACTATTTATGCTTTCTACCATCAAAACTTTCACCTTGTAAATTTTTCATACAACTTCTTTCTTCTTCGACTTCCCAGCTATCATTAAATACTGGCATGGTCCTCCTTTGATTTTAAGTAACACAACCACAGATTATCCAGATATTCCTTAAAGATTCTGTCCATCAAGTTTAAATATTACTAGGATATCGGTTAATCCAAATGATAATACTAGAATTTTATAACAACAATTCCTAGTTCTGAAAATTATCTTAATATGTCCATGGATTAAATCTTCAATTGATAATACCCAAATCTTAAATCAATCTTAGAAAATACTTTGCTTCTTTCATCTGATTAAACAAATTATTAGCTCGAGGTAACTGATACTTACTCTTGATAGTAAACTTGTTGAACTTTCGTTAATCGACGTATAAGCTCATACTTCCATCTTTCTTATTAACAATTAGTACCGGTGCACCTTATAGGATACACTAGGTCTAATCGCTTCTTCTAACATCTCTTGCATTTGCTTTGCTAACTTCTTCATTTTAACTGGTGCCATTTTGTGTAAGGCATTGGTCACTGGCTTCGTCTCAGGTGCTAATTCAATCGCGAGCTTCATTTCTCTATCTGGAGGAAATGTTGGTAACTCATCTGGAAACATACCTTAAAACTCATTAATTACTATAAAACCTTCAAATTCTATTTACTCATGACTTCTATTCATAATCACCGTAGTGCTTGCCTCTTGGTCACCATAACTTCTTAGCTTAAGTCATCGTTAACAAATCCTTTACCTTCCTTCATCTTCTAAACCTCGTCACATTCTCATTTGGCGTCTTCAGAACTATCTTTTCATCATGTCGATCTATCTTGGCATCACGCTTAAATAGTTAGTCCCTTTCTTAGAATAATGTCAACTTCTCCTATCTTAAATAATATCAAATCCTCACAAACTCATTGCCAGAAATCTCAATCACATCATTGGTACTCACTTATTTAACAATTACACGCTTTTAACTTGCTAGTCCATTAATCATAATCTTATCAATTCAATAAGATAATCCATTTTATCAACAAAACCTTGGGAGCTAAACAATCAAGTTGCTCCCACATCTTTCAATACTTTAACGCATACGGTATCCACAATAATCATTCACGTCACCACATCCGTATTCTGAATAACATATTTTTTTCGACAACTCGTAAACTCTCATTCTTGGAGACATATTCCTTATTGGAGTAGATTCCCTCGACTCCTAGTGCATCCCTGACTGGGCTAATGATTTACAATTCTCGCCATATGCCCTTGTCTTCATTTCATGCGTGAGAGGTAGCTGGAACTTTGTCCGCTTCATCCAGGATACGTTGATTTTTGTTTTAAAAACTCTTGCAAAGAACGACAGTACAACGAAACAACTAGAAGGATTCACAATTCAACGAGAATTAAAGTTGAAAAGAAAGAAGAAATAAGGATTTGAATATGAATGAGACAACCACATTGGTACTTAAGATGGCCAGTCTTTCGTACCATATGGCATACAACACATGATTAGGTGGTGTCCCACCCGATTCTTCGTCATCCCGACAAAGCGTCTCACCATAACACTGTTTGTCCCAATCAGAGAGCAAAACTTGAGGGAAAATTAAATTTGAAAGGAATGCAATATCCTCCTTTTCGATATCATCAGAAAGAATTTATTAAGAAAAGAAGTTCATACATTTTTAGGAATTAAAAGGGAATATACGTGGTAATATTGAGGACAAGAATGATACCATTGGTCACCATCCACATTTCACTTGTGTTCATCTTTCGAGCTTGTTCGATCATACTCCCATTGTTCCTTATAACAATTTTAGAAAATATGTTGAAATGCCTTCGCGAATTAGGCATTATGGTAGATTCTTACTTGTTAAGTCTTGCGTCTGCAACATCGTATCTACACGTATAATATTTTAACAATTCGATCATAATGGCGTTCCCACCAGATAACTTCGAGTTTCCTCTTTTTTAATTTATAATAACCACGAATCATTCGACATAACGATCCTTTTTGTTAATAATATTCTTCTTTTAGAAAACGTCTGGAAATCTTCCCAATCTTCTTCGATCACGCCCAAGCTCCTTTTAAATCAATGAATTCTTTAAACTTTAATGGTCTCTGCAACTGGATGAATAATTATTCGGTATGCGGATTCTGTCATTAACCTTATTAAACAATATTTGCATCCTGCCGTTAGGAATAATCAACTTCTTCATAATCGCGGGTTACTTTGTTCTCTGAATTAACAATACTAAGTCTGAAATAAGTATCCTTCTAAGCAATCCGGGTATTTTAACAAACAAGAAACTCAAGAAGTAACTTGACAACCAAGGTTTAAAACTTATTTTATTCAAAAAGGCCTTTAGAAATTTTGTTAGGAAAAATCTTTTTTTGCGAAAACTTGTTAAAAGTTTTGAAAATCATAAATCTGGTTGTCCTTACTATATGAGTTGGTTGTTGTCCTTCCGACTTATAACAAGGTACCAAATTAAAGAAACGATCACATAAAGGTCCATTCACTTCAATCTACCTTCTCTCCTTTATTGGGTCCATTTACCTTCCTTAATCGACGAAAACTTCAATTGTCATTGCATGTCATCTTATTCGTAGCTTTACATCAAAGCTTCCATACTGGTAATACTCTCGACATTATCATTGCAGTAGTTAAGTAGAACAGGCTATCCAATAGTCAACAAATCGGCTGAGGTCACATCATCTTGTTACTATAAATATATCATATTGTCATAACACCATGAACTATCTTCAAGAAAGCTCCAGAACCATAATCTCCTCTAACTTTCTTTTCAATACTTATCTAATCCATTCCACAAGCTAGTCATGGGTGGCCTAATCACTAATGGCTTTTTTTTAATCTGGTAACAGCTATCCTCCGAGACACGTGAATCTTCTTTCTAAACTCCTTCTCACTTTTACTTATATCTCAAATACTCAACATTTACTATAACTCCCGAATCCATCCTCGTAGGTATAATTGCTTCATAGGAAAAGTTTTAAACTGGGGTATAGAACAGGGTGTAGGGTAAACTGAAGAGATACACTCACAATTGAATATCCAGTAAAACAAAAATAAACAGATGGAGGTTCTTAAATAGATAGTCTCGTATCAAAAGGTGGTAGAATAGCGTAGAATAGCTTGAAGAGGTGCAACTGTCATAACAGAAGGTAGTACCGTTAATACGGATGGAGGAACAAGGTGCAAATCAAATCTGAGAGAAGATGACGATCCTTGAACGGAAAGCTCCAAATGACCGGATGTTAAAGGGAAATCAGGATCTGCCATTGCCGTTGTCTGGATTTCACATCGCAAGCTAAGAATCCCGAATTGCAACAAGAACCATGCCGGAGACCTGCTATATAATCGCACTCAACCTCACTACGTCTTATTTTTCTATTTCCTATTCCTACTCCTAACCCTCTACCCTATCCCGAAAATCTAGGCTTGTTTCAGTAACTTATAACCTGTAGCTCTGATACCAACCTGTGGCGCCCTCCAAACCCGGGTCAGAAGTTTGGGGTCCACAATATATACACAACATATAACCCTGTATAAGAAATATTATTTGCAATGACCCTGCTTCACATAACCACAGATCGTAACAGGTTAAAGTATGAAAACAAGCCACAACATCAACTTATTATTACAACGTACCAAATCCCAACTAATTTAACTCACAATGGATAATAGAATCATTCTTACAATCTGAATATCTCTCTACCGCATGAAGCTTCTGCTAGCTCGATCCAACTCAACTGGAACCATAGCCCGCACTTTGGACTGAGGAACTTCACTATAATCCATATTCTTTTCAACTGTAAAATATATAAAAAGATTTGCAAGAGTGAGCTAACTAGCTCAACAAGTCAAAATAATGATAATTGAGGTTTAACAATGATCAAATGAGATGATTCAGAGGAATCAAGTTTCTTTTTAACTAATCATTAGAATTGGATATACATTTTAAATTTTTAAAACCAAGGTTAGGCTGCTGATCAGTCACGCACTAACCCCGAGCAAGCACACAGTACTGCTCTAATTACTGGATCCAAGGCACACATTGGCCTAACTTGACCATTGGTATGGTCTGAACACGAATCTGGTCCACACATATAAAAACTATCCAATCCTAAAGCAGTTCAATATGATGAACAATATAATTCGATAAAACAAGATCATAATCAATGATGGTTAAACACCTGAATAAAACGTAAGGAAACTCATGGATATCTCAAGGGTATATCAGGGTATGTATAAGAAACAGTTTTTAATCTGTAAAAGGATCAGGTATTAGACAAATAATGATTTTTCAAAGTATAGTTCTTTGGTGTTATAAAGAGTGGTTGGAGTATAAAAGTTTCTATATTTTAAAACAATTTTGTTCCAGTGTTTGGTGTTTGATAGTTATACAGTTGGGGAGTAGTATAATATTTGTGTGATTTGGTGTCTGGTAAATCAACAAGAAATGGTTCACAAAGAATAAGGCTTATGGCTCAAAGATCAAATGAGGTGGCTCAGGTTCAAGGCTGAAGGATTCAAAGTATTTGCAATATAAAACAGAGCTATTTTGAATACTTAACAATATTTCACTAGAGAATTTAGAAACATTTGCATTATATCTTGAAAAAGGCTTAGAAGTACTTGCCTTACAGGGCTTTACAACTATTACTGATCAACTCTGAGCCGACTCTGCCGCTCAGGCTTTAATTTTCAACCACTAGACCGCATTAGATTCGACTTTGACACTCAGGTTTTTCTGTTGAAACTCTACTGAGCTCGTTAACTGACTACTAGGTCATCTTTAGTCCAACGTCCACTTTCGATTTCCCGACTAGAACCTACAGGGTCGAAATATTCTATGTTAGACACCCAGTTATGCTTGACATATCCTCGCTAACAACCTATCCATTCGATATCAAATCCCAACTCGTACTTTTATGTACTATTATAATACATACAACAATCAGGGTTCACATACTCAAAACTCGACTAGATGTTCATTTGTGGAAAACGCATATACTCTTCGTTTCAAGAAACAAGTTATCAGTTATATTTACAAAGTACTTATTTATTATTATATAACTATTTACATTCGACTAGTAGTTCCGATATGTTACAGAATACGCTCCCGGAAATTGGGCAGCGTCTCCTTTGTTTATCGGACTACCCATCGAATGCTATCGACGTCAATTCAACAACCACCACACGCAAAAAGCAATTCAATTAAAATTCCCAACCACCGATTCAATCAACCATATCAATCTAAATCCATAAATGTCTGAATTCCAACCCAATTACTAATTATTATTCGTATTTTATTTTAAAATATTACGACTCAGATAACAATCTCCACCGTCCGCTCGTCAAAATTCATCGCGGACGGCGGCAAAATTCGGAGGTGCCCGATTATTTCGGATTTCCGTAACGAATTCTACCGATTAAAATATAATCCTGCAAAATAAAATATTTATTATTTTCACAAAAATAATCAAGAATAATTCGGTGAAAGAAAAAAAAGAAATCAATCAGGAGCCAAACAAGGCCTAATCGGCCGAGAACAATTTCAACGGCCAGAGTCAACGGAAAAACAAGCAGGCAACCCAGACAATCATACACGCACGACATGCGCGTGCAATCCCAGGCAACAAACGAGGCGGCACCAAAGTACGGCGGCGCCGAAAAAGATAAACAGGCGGCGACAACATAACAGTCACCAGCAAACTGAATCCCACCCACTTATATACATATAAATAAACATATATATACCAAAAACCACCAAGGATAACCGGCGGCATCCTACCGGGAAAACGTAGGGGCAACAGTCGCGAACTCCGGGAACAGGGAAGGAAATGGAGCAATGTGCGAATAATAGCGAGAAAGAAAGACACCAAAAAGGAGATTGAATAACTGTGTTGTATGTATTTTATTATCCAATCTGCTACTCACACGTGACTGGGGGTTTAGCAGAATTTTTACATGTATCCAAAATGATTGACATGTGTCCCTATTACCGACTGCAAGCCCAAACCCGTTCCGAAATTCGCAATTTAACGAATCGAATTGCTTATAAAACAGATTAGGAAAATCAAAAAATAGTTTTAAAATATTATAAATATCTCGAAGTAAATAAAAACGTAATTTTCATAATTTTAAAAACAATTTCTGGAACACAATTTATACCCGTTTTTAACGAATAAACGAAACAACGCGCGGGTGAAATTAATCTTAAAAATCCCCAAAATAATTTTAAAATTCCCGGAATATTCCAAACCTAAATAAATATTTCATAATTTTTGAAAAATTCTAGAATTGAATACGGATTTTACAAGTAAAAGCAATTAGAAAATCATGTAGGGCTAAATAATTGATGAAATATTGATTGCTAAATTTTATAAAATCCCACAAATAATTAATGTAATTATAAAATCATAAAAATAATTTTAGAGACATTTCAAATATTTATGCAAATAAATTTGCATTAAATCCACTTTTGAAAATGAAAACAATTCAATATGATTCCATAATTAACCACGCGGACAACCCGGTACACTATAAATCACACATCAATAATCAAACAACATATAGCGGTCAAAACCAATACACATATTTTATTTATTTAATAATTTCCACAATTACATATTTAAATAATTCAAAAATTCTCAAGTCGTTATATGCACTATGAAGCAAGTGTCTTGCTTTTGCATCCTTTACTAGTGAAGAGATATCTTCAGTGGTGAGTTCTCTCTTTTCTTTGGGAATCATCTTTTGTGGCTCATTCCCAACTGCAACAGAAAGCTTTGTGGGCTTGTGTGGACCATCATAAATTCTGTCTAAATATTCTGGATCTGTAAATTCCAGAAATATGGCCATCTTCACAATTCATACAGGGTACTCAGACACCCTGAGCATAGGAACCCTGATGGTTTCATATCTACTGGTGTTTTGAATGGGTTGAACCTTTGTAGGTTCTTGAGGGTCTTGTGTTTTTTGATTAATTAGACATGATTGTTTGTTTGTTTGGATCTTAACTGTTTGTAAGCTTAACAGATTGGCTCTGATACCACTTGTTAGGCCTCAATGATACTATAGAAGGGGGTTGAATATAGTATCTACAAACAGAAAACAAGTTTATTCAATATATCAAACTCTGTTACAGTAGGTTTAATCTACTCTCTCAGTGATGTATGATATCACTAAGAGCTGCTGGGATTACAATAAATAATATTCTGGTGAATGTTAACACATATTGTGTAAACCCTAATCTGTGTTTTTATATATAATATCATCCCTGAAGTGTATTCGCACTTAAGTTCTGATGTAAGTCCTGATGGCTTAAGTTCTGATAACTTCCCATCTTCCAATAAGTTCAGATTTCCAGTTAAGTTCTGAAACTAAATAAATCAGATTAGACATGACATCACAAATATATCTAACAGAAATTTCTGCAAATCCGGTGCTCCATGAATGCACAAAACTTATTGATATGGATTGCCACTTCATATATGACAAGTTCAACTATGGCACCATCACTACAACTCATGTTCCTACTCAATCAAACATGGCAGACTTGCTTACAAAAGGGCTCTCAGCAAAATAACACTTCTACCTAATGTCCAAGTTTGGTATTCACACCTCATCCACCACCAAGCTTGCAGGGGAGTATTGATGAAACGAATGCATTAGGTGTCTGAACTACTTTCTTATTTTGTCATTCTGCATTTATGTTACCTTGTCATTTCTCTACTTAGTAGCAATCAAGGAAAGTAGTCGTAGTATGTCTGGTAGTATGTCTAGTTGTTAGGGACCACTATTAGTTATTATCAGTTTGTATCATTGGATAAGGTCTATGCTTGTTGGTACTATATACAGCTACAACCTGTATCATTTGGATCAAGACTATTAATCATTTTAATGAGATTTTTTCTTCAATTCATTTCCTGGTTTCTTGTTTTCTTCATTGTACTTCTCATAAAAGTATTAGGTTTCCTAGGAGTTTAACACTTGAACACTTAACGATCCTTATGCTGAGTAGATCGACCATGTCAAGGATTTCAATTGTATTCCCTGCAAGTTTCCAGTTCGACATATTTTACTTGATCTTTCAAATTAAAAACTCAAATCAGCAAATGGAGCATCTACATGGCACATGCCAGTGCTTATGTAAGCTATGACAAACATTTAGCTTAAAAGCAGACTATAATGAAATAAGTTAGTTGAACTTCTGCAGAAAATATATATATAAAGACTCGTAAGTCGTAACTCACAGTCTTCTCAAGTTCCTCAAACTTCCAACCCTGGTGGAAGAGATGCTCCTAGCTGATTATCTCCGAAGATACTGCAGTATTTTAAATTAAGCTCAACAAATTGCAGTCGAAAATTTAATATATACAAATATGCGGTGTATATATATATATATATATTTCTCTACTCACAGCTCTTCAAGTGTTATATTAGCTAATTCCCGAGGAATAGAACCACTGATACAAGTATCCACAAGGCTTCTGCAGCATAATTGCCAAGTTATTACTGTCGTAATTTGTGATACGTATAAACAATTGGTGTTTATACATTAAACAGAAATATTGTCCCAATACTAAGGTCCGGCATTGAAATAAAAGCACTTACCGAGTTATGAGAGGAAGCTGACCAAAAGAAATGGGGATAGTTCCATATATATAGTTTTGAGCCAGCTCTCCGCCAGTGAAAAAGTTTGGACAAGTTCTGATTAGAAAACACAATGTTTAGAGGAAAATCTCCTGCATGACATGCAAAGAGAATCCCGTTCCTTGGGCATCTTTTAGTTTTGCATGATAGTTGATACACAATCCTGTAGTGCTCAAAATTCCCATCACGAAGTCTTGAAGGTAATGAAATATCTACAGTGATCCGTAGTCAAAACACCACTGAATTCACATATGTCCGGGTGCTTCGCCCAGGTCACCTCGCCTATGCTAAATCGCCCTTCGACCCGAACCGTGTTGTGTCGTGACGGCAACACGTGTAGAATCGACGTTTTAACATATCTAAAGAATTTGACTTGCTAAACAAAAATGAAGTAAACAAACAGCGATATTGAGTGCGGATACACAGAAACTAACCTTCTTCGGGGGGCAAAAGCTGTGAAACACATGTCATAGCATTGATCAGAAAAAGTAGACATGCAAATATTAAGCAGCGAAGCAAGAAGAATGAACCATCTGTTAGTAACAACACTGTGGAAATGGTGCCCCATTAACGTGCGTATAGTATAAAGAAGGTGTGTTTTATCTATGTACACCAATATATGTGTATAGAATGATAAAATAAAATTATGAGAGAGAGAGAAAGAGAGAGAAGGGCGTGTGTGAACTGTGAACTCTGAATTCTGACACGCATATGAGAGATCTAAGGGTTGGTCATTGCTTGCTTGGTAGGTTCCGACTTGCTTGTATTGGTCAATTCAATTTAAAAGTCAATTTTAATTTTCTTACCGTACATCTTATTTCACTGCAAACTCAACAATCACCAAAATAGAAATAGCAGTTATATCTTATTTCTACCTTCTACTACTGTGTATATCTATATATTTATTTTTTGATCAAAATTTAATTATATAAATTTCTTTTTCATTTTTACTAAATGAAATAGAAAAGTCCATATTTATTAAAAATATTTTTTATGTCATTTACTTAACTACTTGATTACTCAATTATAAATAAAAAAATCTTGCTTTAAAATATAAAAAACTCTTTTTAATTTATGTAAACACAAATCTTAGTGTACGTCCTTATTTACTTGTTATATACCCTAATGTGAAAAAATTATAACTATTTAATGTGAGAATTATACTAGTAACTTTATTAAATTATTTATATGTTGGGCATGGTATTTGTTTCCATTATTTTTATCATAACTTAAGCAAAACCTTAATAATATAGTATTAACACCTATATGATATGAATGAATTTATTTTATATTTTTTATATTATATTATCTTTATAAAATAGTTATTTTAAAAAAAATAACTTGAGTTTGTGTTCTATGTGTAAGTATCTTATAAATTTATATTTATATTTTAATTGAATACTATTTTATTTATAATAAATATTTTAAAATTTGAACATAAACATATTCTTGTTCATATTCAAATTTTGAGTTTTTAATTCAAAAGTATGTTAAAATTTGATTAAAATAACTGAAAGTTGTTGTTTAGTTATTATAAAAAACAATCATCTAACAGGTTGAATAGATGTAACTATTTCCTAAAATATGAATAGTGAGTTTGTAGTGAATAAGATATATGCTGAGATATATTTCAAAAAAAATAGCTAAATTTTTAAAAAGAAAGTGAAACCTGTTAAATTTGTAGTGTTTTAGTATGCAAATGAAGATTCAGTATACTTGCTAAAATTACTTAAGTACCCTTACTTAATTGTTCTAATTATAATTCTAATTATTGGGTATTTAAATTTTAATTCATATTGAGTTTTATATCATTATAATTTGTTACTTCGGGCTAAATTAAATTTAAACAAACTAAATATAATTCTTAAGATTTGGTTGATGTATAATGTGACTCGGATTAAGATAAAATAATAATAGTATCAATCTTGGATAAACAAAATAATATATTTTATTTATGTGACTCAGATTAAGATAAAATAATAATACTATTAATCCTTCTGAAAAAAATTATACCAAAAACTTGGATAAACAAAAGAATATATTTTATTTATCTAGGATAAAAAAATACATTATACAATTGATTCAAACTAACACAAAACTAAAATAAAAATACAATTTGACCAACAAAAAAATATAAATACTAATTATTCAGTCTAAAACAAAATTATTTTATTGATCCGGAATTTAAAAAAAAATTAAATTAAACTAATCTTCAGGGAGATTACATTGATATGGGGATGGTTATCCACCAGGGGATCTTGAGATTTTTACTACAGGAGCTATTCCTTATGCGTCCATTATGACGAAGTTGTGCGTGGCGGTTGGTGTTCATTGGCCCGCACATGAGCAGCTGCAGCTTCCTAGTGCTCCTATCGACAGTTCTATGCTGCACAGCATGGTTGAGTGGTATGGCGGCAAGCCCGATCCTAAGGGGCTTGGTTATTCTTATGATCATCTACCAAGAGGACGTCTAGCCCCTCAGTCGTATGCCGGTGGTACACAGGAGACTAGTAAGGCAGCTTGGAGAGCCGAGTTGGGCGAGGAGTCCGGTCCATCACAGCAGCAGCGGGAGGAGGCAGCAGAAGCAGATATGGGAGCTGGTTTGAGTTCGACGCAGTATAGGCGTCTTGCACGGAGGATGGATGCGATGCACGACATCCACAGTCGGTTTGCACGTGATCTCACCCAGGCACTTGGGACTGTATTTGAGAGCTACGGGAGTTGACATCCAGTGGCCAGTCTTTGGTGAGGATTCCGTGTATCCACCTCCGGACACACCTGACACTCCACCCATTGAGGGTGATGATTCTGATTCTGAGTAGGTATGCCTGATTCCTTACTATTACCTTCACCGAGGACAGTGAATATTTTAAGTTTGGGGGTAGTAGTTGAAGGAATATATTTGTGTGAGTCTCATATAGTTTGCATGTTCATGATAGTTTAATTCATATAGTTGCATATATTTTACCATGTAGTATTTTTTATTATTTTTGGTAGTTTTTATGATGATTTGTTCATGTAGTTTCATGCATTTGCATTATATTATGATTCCCTTAGATAATTTTTCTGATTTATTGGTGATATTGATGCTAGTGTAGTGATGTCGTATTTAGTGATGTTGAGTCATATTGGATTGATTTGCATGCTAGAGACACGTATATTTCACTAAGTCTTATAGGTTGCTAGAGCGCTAGATCATAGTCATGATTTGTTGGTTCGTTGTGGTTTAATCGCTTGTTTATATTTAGAATATAGGATATTCTCTTAATAATAAAAGACATGGATATTTAAAAATTGGAGGAAATTGGATTTTAATGCTAGTTGTGTGGCTAGGTGTCAAATGGCTAGTAGCTGGCTCATATTTTTATGAGTAGTCTAGGGTTGAATGAGATGGAGCGAAACACACTCATTCAGAAATTAAAAAAAAAAGAAAAAAAGAAGAAAAAAAGAAGAAGAATAAGTGTTATGTATAATTGATCACGAGTGGGCTCTTTAGTACTCGAGTTATTAAGTTCTTAGGGGACTTTGTGCCTAGTGACCTAAGGCTTCTACAGTCTGGGATCCGCTAACCTAACGCTCGCTACATGGGTATCATTGTATAAGTCTTTTGTGGACCTCACTCATTGCACGATCAAATAAGCATATGTGTTTTGTTTTGTATGAATAAAAGCATGAATCCATGATTAACTCTGATATAAGAATTGAAGTGTTATAAGTTATTTTTAGTCTAGCTTTTATTCTGTTTATAAACCTGCGATTGTCTTGATGAGTGGTGAGTTATGGTTGTCGATCTAGTTGCGATAGTACATCTGTAAGCATTTGCACACATGCACGTCTCTGGTATGTAAATTGATTTGTGAGATTTGACGGATTTTTATGCGAATAATTGCATTTGCTGAGGTGTTGCTAGTTTATTGGTTTAGTTATTCTTTGGGGATCATTGCATTCATATTAGTTGCATTCATGCATTTTTATTTCTTGTTCTTTGAGTCTGTTTATGCTTGAGGACAAGCATCGATTCAAGTTTGGGGGTGTGTTAAGTGGCATTTATGACACTTATTTATACTCTAATAAGCTTTGAGTTATTTGTACTCAAGTTATTTGTGTTTTAACGTGTTTTCAAGTGTTTTTGCATTTCAGGCATTACTTTGTGAATCAGGTGAACTAGCATTGTTTTGATGCTAATATGGTGTTTAGGATGTGTTGGAATAAAAACTTGAAGGACTGGCTCGAAGCTGCAAGGAATAAAAAAAAAAGAAAATAAAGTTTTTTTCGCAGAAGGTCGGCGCGCCTGTTAGGGCGAAATCACGCGCTAATAATACACGCAAGTATACGCGTTCACAAGTAATATAGAATACTTTCTAGTTCGTTCTCACTGAGACTCAGACTAATTATGTTCAATTAAACTCACTCACCAATGTATGATTACTTCTCAATGTTAAGACAATAATACTTAGATTTGATTAACTAATTATTAAATACAATTAACTACTAGAATTAAGCACTTAATTAACACTTAGAATTAAAAATATTAAAACACTCATGAGATCACAACTTCATTACTACTTCCTTCAATAGTCATTGTTATTACCCTTAGCATGCAACAGTGATGATATTAATCGAATAACACGAAACTGATAAAAGCCAACTTTCATTGTACTAATACCATTCTACCAAACATCCACAATTAAGATAGAAGTTGAATAGGCATCAATTATGTTGAGTCCCTATATGTCTACGGAAATTGACAACATAACGATTTAAGAACAAGTTATTCCTTTTGATTACACAGGGCGAATAAAACGGTTAGAGTTACCCACTAATCATGCATACACGTACATGAACCTATGCTAGCATGGCAAGTTCTAAATCTCAAGATCCACCATCGCTTCACAAGAGATTAACACCCTATCTTATATGCTCGTGACGCACATAAGACGAATAAGCACAACCAATACTAGATATCATACAATCGTCACACACTAAGGTATTAAACAACTAACTAAAGATTTCCATAGTAAATCCGTTACGACCCCATGATCACGATTAGCCCATGTTAGCACTCATCCTCATCATGGGTTCATATGAAAACATGATAAATAAACACAAGAGAATAATAACTAAACTAATTATATTAAACCAGAGTACGTCACAAGAGTAATTAGGTTCAAAGAAAGAAAACTAGCATCCAACGTTACAATGAAATAAAGAATCACAAGAAAATATGCTTCCTCTTCGTTGCGGTGTGCTAAAACGGTCTTCTTCCTTATCTCCTTCGTTCTTTGATTAATACTACGATCCAACCTCGTGAAACGTCTCTGAAATCTACTTATATAGGAGTCCCATAAAACCCAGATAGCTCAGAAGTTGGAAGCCAAACAGAAATAGGAGTCTAAAATAATTATTCTGAATTACGACCCGGCCGCTCAGCATAGCTGAGCGGGCGCGCAGCTTCCTGCGCGACTGCTCAGCATAGCTGAGCGGACGCTCAGACCCTTTCCGGAAAAATGATCTGTTTTGCTCCGTTTCTTCGCTGCAATCTGTTCCTATCTTCCCACTTGTAATGTTAAACACATGCCAAGGCTTATTATTGATGAATTCTCTCCCGAAATGCAACTAATACCCTGAAATGCACAAATACTAGAAAAACGCATCAAATACACAAAATACTTGATTTCAAGACACCAATTTAAGCTATTATAAGACGTTCTAAGTGGTATAAAATGCCACTTATCACACCCCCAAACTTAAATCGATGATTGTCCTCAAGCGTCACAGACTCAAAAACAAAATAAAAATATGCATGAATGCAATCTATATGAAATGCAGCGATCCCCCTTACTACGACCAAACCAACCAACTTATGACATCTCAACAAATGCAATTAGGCGAATAAAGATCAATCGAATCATACAAACTAACATACAGCCAGAAACGTGGTGTGTGCAAATGCTTAACAGAGATGCTTCGAAACTAGATCAATTATCATGACTCAACTATCCTCAAGGCAATCGCATGATTATACGAAGAATAAAAATTCTAGGCACAAATTGACTTATAACACTTCAAGAATCCTGGAGCTTGCTATGGAATCATGCTTTTATTCAAATGTTTATTTGATCGTGCAATGAGTGAGGTCCACAAAAGGCTTATACAATGGCATCCATGTAACGAGCGTTAGGTTAGCGGATCCCAGAATATAAAAGCCTTAGGTCACTAGGCACAAAGTTCCCTAAGAACTTAATAACTCGAATACCAAAGAGCCCACTCTTGATCAATTATGCATTAACTCTTTATTTTTTTTCTTTATTTTCTCTTCTTTTTTTTTCTTTTTTTTCTTTTCAAAATTTCTGAGCAAGTGCGTTTCGTTCCATCTTGCTCAACCCTAGACTACTCGCATAAACATATGAGCCGGCTACTAGCCATTTGACGCCTAGCCACAATTAGCAATGAATTCCATTTTTCACTCCATTTTTTTTTCTTTTCATGCCTTTTATCACTAAGAACCTATTATAAAATTCTAAGCATAATAAATAGATTAACCTCGGAAATCATTAAACCATAACAACAATCTAGTCCTTAAGCATTCTCAAAGACTTAGTAAAATTACAAGTGTTTCTAGCATCCATATCACCCTATCTGACTCAACATCACTTTTACACTATCACTACACTCGCATCAACATCACAAATCACTTGGTAAATCAGCGCAAAAGGGATCATGGTAAATGCATGAGCTACATGACATGATAGACAAATAAAGCTAAAAATAATAATAATAAAAACTATATGGCAAAAATTATGCAACTATATGAACTAAACTATCATGAACATGCAACTATATGACACACACACAAAATATTCCTTAACTACCACCCCCAAACTTAAAATCTTCACTGTCCCCAGTGAAGGTAGTAGAAAGGAACACAGGGTATACCTACTCGGAGAGATCATCATCATCATCACCCTCAGAGGGTGGTGTATCAGGAGGTGGATATGCAGAGTCCTCACCAAAAAATAGCCATTGGATGTCAGCTCCAAGGCCTCGAAAAGAAGTCCCTAGTGCAAGGGTGAGCTCCTGAGCAAACATGCTCTGTGTCTCGTACATAGCATCCATCTTCCTCGAAAGCCTCCTATAATGGGCATCAGCCATCCCAGCACCCTTCTGAGCTCTAGAAGAACCAGCCTCATCTCGCCTTGGCCTCGCCATGGTAGCACCTCGTGTTGGACGTCCTCCTGGAAGACGATAACCCAGCCCATGCTCCTCGTGCTCACCACCGGTCCACTCCTGCATCGCATGCAGAGTCCCGGAATCAATAAGAGCGGCCGACAACTGCAACTGCTCATGAGACGGCCACTGAACTCCCACAGCTCGGCAAAGCTTGGTAACCGTAGATGCATAAGGGATGTTCATGTGCTTAGCTCCCCTTAAAAACTTCAGAATTCCTTTGTAGATGAACTCACCAAGGTCCACATAGTACTCCTCATTCAAAATTCCCCATAACAACTGTGCTCTATCAACTGTGACCTCATGTGCATGCGAAGTAGGCAAAATATTAGCACAAATAAAAGCATTCCATGCACGGGCATACCTATTCATGGCGATCTCCGGAAAGTGGCGATACTCATTAGTTCCAGTCTTGAAGGTCCATACTGTGCCCGGCCTACAGAGAGTAGCATAAATCAAATCCAAGTCAAAATCCTCAGCAGTCTTCTCATTCCAGTTCTCCTCCGTGGACTTCCTCTGTCTCTGCCCAATCACACGGCGAATCGCCGCAGGGTGATAATCCACCGTCATCCCCCGGACCACAGAATACCCATTCTTCTCAGTTTTCGCGTTCACATAGAACCCGTGAACCATGCTCATCGACACTGCTTCAGGAGACTCACAAAAAACAATCCACCCCTTCTCCGCAATCATAGACAACAACTCACCATCCCTCCCCGATGGTAAGAATCCCCTCTCCTTCTAAATTGGCTTCCCAGAAGTCTAGTGTACTCCTCCTCAGCAGCCCTATCATTCAAACGAGGCCTCACAGCAGTACCCCTCGAGGAATCAGCAGTAGGGACAGTGTTGCTGCTATCGATAGTCCTTGCTCTCTTGGGTGCCATCGAAACTGAGTAAAAGTGTTTGAGAATTGTGTTTTTTGGGTTTGGGAGAGATTTTAGGGTTTGAAAGTGTATGGGGGATATATAGGATGGGTGTATGTATATATAGGGTAGGGATTAGGGTAGAATTTGATTAGAAGTGGGTTTGAGGGTTAAAATCATGGGGTAATGGGGAAATAGGTCGTGGGTTTATGGTTTGTATTTTATTTTTTATTTTTCTGATTTTTTTTATTTTTATTGAAGTTAAAAAAAAATTCTTCCAGTCGGCCCCTGAGCGGTCGCTCAGCAGAGCTGAGCGGGAGCTCAGCTTGCTGAGCGGTCGCTCAGTGGGCGCTCAGGGGGCTTCTGGAAATTTTTTTTCCCAGGCTCCATTTTTCAGATTTTTTTTTGTGTTTTTGGATAGGTTATTAACTTCTAAGGGTTCCTGTAACAACAAATCATGGGTTGCCTCCCACGAAGCGCTTCTTTTTCGTCATTAGCTTGACATTGCGTACCTTCCTCAAGTTGACAATAAAACGACACTAACCACTTCTCGGTTTACCGTGTCTCCATAGTAGTGCTTCAAACGCTGACCATTAACCTTGAATGCTTGGTCCGGATCATTCTCAAAAATCTCCACCGCTCCATGTGGAAACACAGTTTTGACAATAAAAGGTCCCGACCACCTTGATTTCAACTTCCCAGGAAAAAGTCGGAGACGAGAGTTGAATAAGAGAACTTGTTGCCCCGGCAGGAATAACTTAGGATGTAGCTTCCTATCGTGCCACCTCTTCACTTTTTCCTTGTACATTTTGTTGTTCTCATACGCTTGGAGTCGAAATTTATCAAGTTCATTAAGCTGAAGCATTCGCTTCTTTTCAGCTGCATCTAGATCCAGGTTCAACTTCTTCAATGCCCAATAGGCCTTATGCTCAAGCTCCGCAGGTAAATGACATCCCTTACCATACACAAGTTGAAACGGGGACATCCCAAGTGGAGTCTTATATGCTGTTCTGTAAGCCCGAACAGCTTCATCGAGCTTTAAAGACCAATCCTTCCTTGACGGACAAACAACCTTCTCTAAAATGCGCTTGATCTCTCTGTTAGACACTTCCGCTTGACCATTTGTTTGCGGATGATAGGCAGTAGCAACTCGATGATTCACATTGTAGCGCTGCATCATAGAAGTGAACTTACGGTTGCAGAAATACGACCCTTCATCATTTATGATTACTCGTGGCATTCCAAACCTTGTGAAAATCTGCTTATGAAGAAAATTCAACACTGCCTTTGCATCATTTGTCGGTAGAGCTTTGACTTCTACCCATTTTGAGACATAATCGACTGCTAGCAAGATGTACTGATTGTTGCAGGACGAGACAAAAGGCCCCATGAAATTGATTCCCCAAACATCAAAGACCTCGACTTCAAGCATCACATTTAACGACATCTCATCCTTTCTCGTAAGATTTCCCACTCTTTGGCAACGATCACACCTTAAAACAAACTGATGAGCATCCTTAAACAAAGTAGGCCAGAAAAATCCTGCTTGCAGAATACGAGCTGCCTTCTTCTCACCACTATAGTGTCCACCATAAATTGTGGAGTGGCAGTCTCATAATATCCCCTCCATCTCATAGAATGGGATACATCTCTCGATGATCTGGTCAGCTCCATGTCTAAACAAATACGGTTCATCCCACATATACCACTTCACCTCATGCAGAAACTTCTTCTTTTGAGCTGTGGTCAAATTAGGAGGCATGATATTGCTGATAAGATAATTCACAATATCTGCGAACCATGTCTCTTCCTCCTGAACTGCGAACAACTGCTCATCCGGAAAAGATTCGTTGATCAATGTCTTATCATGTGAAGTAGACTCGGGATTCTCCAATCTAGAGAGATGGTCAGCTACTTGGTTCTCAGTACCTTTTCGATCTTTGATCTCTAACTCAAATTCCTGTAGCAAGAGCACCCAACGAATGAGTCTCAGCTTCGAATCCTTCTTGGAAACCAAATAGCGAATGGCCGCATGATCAGTGAATACTGTCACTTTTGTCCCAAGCAGATAAGATCGAAATTTTTTGAAACCAAAGACTATAGCCAAGAGCTCCTTCTCAGTAGTGGTGTAGTTCATGGGGGCCCCATTTAAGGTCTTGCTAGCATAGTAGACCACATGAAGGAGATTATTCTTGCGCTGCCCAAGAACTGCGCCTACCGCATAATCACTCATATCACACATTATCTCAAAAGGCTCTGTCCAATCAGGTGCTGTAATAACTGGTACAGAGATCAAACTCTTCTTAAGAGTCTCGAATGCCGTCAAGCATTCATCATCAAATTTAAAAGGCACATCCTTCTCAAGCAAGTTGCACAGCGGCTTAGATATCTTCGAAAAGTCCTTGATGAAACGCCGATAAAAACCCGCATGACCAAGAAAACTACGGATTCCTTTCACAGAAATAGGTGGTGAAAGATTTTCAATGACTCCCACCTTGGCTTTGTCCACCTCAAGACCCTTGCTAGAGACCTTATGCCCAAGAATAATGCCTTCACGCACCATAAAATGACATTTTTCCCAATTGAGCACCAAATTAGTTTCCACACACTTTTGAGCACTGCACGAAGATTATTCAAACATTCATCATACGAATGTCCAAAGACGGAGAAGTCGTCCATGAACACCTCGACATTATTTCCAATCATGTCAGAGAATATAGCCATCATACATCTCTGAAAAGTGGCCGGTGCGCCACATAACCCAAACGAAACTCTGCGAAAAGCAAACGTGCCAAATGGACAAGTGAAGGTAGTCTTTTCTTGATCATCTGGTGTAATACAAATCTGATTATACCCTAAATATCCATCCAGAAGACAATAATGCTCGTGACCGGCCAACCTGTCAAGCATCTGATCAATAAACGGAAGCGGGAAGTGATCCTTCCTTGTGGCCTTGTTCAACTTTCTGTAATCCATGCATACTCTCCATCATGTGACTGTTCGAGTGGGGATGATCTCATTCTTTTCATTTGCTACCACAGTGATACCTCATTTCTTAGGTACACATTGTACGAGGCTCACCCAAGAACTGTCAGGAATAGGATAAATTATTCTTGCATCAAGCCACTTCAGAATTTCTTTCTTCACCACCTCTTTCATGATAGGATTAAGTCTGCGCTGTTGCTCAACAGTTGGCTTATTACCCTCATCTAGCAGAATTTTATGCATGCAATATGAAGGGTTGATCCCTTTGATGTCTGCGATGGTCCATCCAATAGCTGATTTGAATTCTCTCAAGATCCTTAAGAGCTTGTCCTCCTCACTCAAGTGTGCAGGCAATGGCTTAAGCTCCAAGGTAGGTGCTTCCTCAATTGATGGTTTGAGCTTTCCTTCAGCATTTTTGAGGTCAGAAGTACCAAGAGATTCAAACAGCATGTCTAGCTTTTGTCTCCAGGGAGAAACATTAAGATATTGTAGTTGCTCATTGCCATCCTCATCATCACTATCAAAATCCCCCACTAAGGCCTTCTCTAATGCATCAGACATTAGCATATGATCGAGTTCTGAAGTAACCGCAGAATCAATCAAATCCATTTTTAAGCACTCCTCGTCTTCTGTAGGGAATTTCATTGCTTTGAACACATTGAATGTCACATCCTGATCCTGCACCCGCATTGTAAGTTCACCTTTCTGCACATCTATCAAGGTACGACCAGTAGCCAAGAAAGGTCTTCCCAAGATTATGGGAATCTTCTTATCTTCCTCGAAATCCAGAATAACAAAGTATGCAGGAAAGAAGAGCTTATCCACCTTTACTAGCACATCATCCACTATGCCTCTTGGATAAGTAATAGAATGATCAGCCAATTATAGAGACATGTAGGTGGGCTTTGGATCAGGCAAGTTTAACTTTTTGAAGATCAACAACGGCATCAGATTGATGCTTGCTCCCAAATCGCAAAGGCACTTGTCAAAAGACAACTTGCCAATGGTGCAAGGAATGGTGAAGCTACCTGGATCTTTAAGCTTTGGAGGTAACTTTTGCTACAGCACAACACTGCATTCTTCCGTTAGAGCAACGGTCTCAAGGTCATACAGTTTCACCTTCCTGTAAAGAATACTCTTCATAAATCTCGCATAACTAGGCATTTGCTCCAGAGCCTCCGCGAAAGGTATATTGATGTGAAGTTTCTTGAACACCTCCAGAAACTTACCGAACTGCTTATCCAGCTTTTGTTGTTGCAATCTCTTAGGGAAAAGTGGTGGAGGATAGAGCTGTTTCTCCCCTGTATTACCCTCAGGCAGAGTGTGTTCAACAGTAGTCTTCCTTGGTTCCTCCGTTTTCTCCTTTTGCTTAGCTTCTTCATTACCAACTTCAGCTTCTCCTTCTTTTGCTTTTTCAGCATCAGCGACTTTTCCAGACCTTAAGGTAATAGCCTTGACTTGCTCTTTAGCTTCCTTCCTGCCTGGCACTTCAGTGTCACTGGGAAGTGTGCCAGGTTGACGATTGAGCACTGCATTGGCTATTTGACCAATTTGATTTTCCAAGGTCTTGATCGACACCGCCTGACTCTTGCACAACAGCTTAAGTTCCTCAAAATCAGCACTAGTGGGTGCAGCCGCACATCCCTGTTGAGGATATGATTGCCTTTGAGCATACTGCTGCGGTTGCTAGAATCCAGGTGGATTGAATTGTTTACTTACGCCTTGCTGATATCGTTACTGAATAGCATTTCTGATTATTACTCCAGCTGAAATTTGGATGATTTCTGTTGTTAGGATGATAAGTAGCTGGCACAGGCTGCTGTTATCGCTGATAATTATTCACATACGGAACAGATTCGTTAACAAGAGAACACTGATCCGTAGCATGAGAACCTGCACAAAGCTCACAGACCATAGCTATCTGATTGACCCCATAGGGGCCAGAGAATCGACCTTCATAGACAGCGCTTACAGCTGCGCTGCAATAGCTGTGGCTGCATCGACTTCCAGAATACCTGCTACCTTCCCAGGCATCATCCTTTGAGTTGGGTTTTGATGCTCATTTGCAGCCATAGTCTCAATAAGATTATAAGCTTCAGTATAACTTTTGACCCACAAGGCACCTCCAGCTGCTGCATCGAGCATGGGCCGAGATTGGGCCCCCAAACCATTATAGAAACCAGTGATCACATCCAATCGGGCATTCCATGATGTGGAACTTTCTCAACATCTCTTTGTAGCGCTCCCAAGCTTCGCACATAGATTCTGTAGGTTGCTGCGCAAACTGAGTAAGAGCACTCCTCATAGCAGCAGTCTTTGCCATTGGATAAAACTTCACCAGAAACTTTTGCACAAGATCTTGCCAAGTAGTGATGGACCCAGCTGGTTCAGAATGTAACCAGTCCTTAGCTTTATCCCTCAGAGAGAATGGGAAAAGCCTCAGTTTGATAGCCTCATCAGTCACACCATTATATTTGAAAGTACTGCAGATCTCGACAAAATTCCTTATGTGCATGTTGGGGTCTTCAGTCGCAGCACCTCCAAAAGAAACAGAATTCTGCACCATCTGAATAGTGCCCGGCTTGATTTCAAAGGTGTTAGCCTGAATAGCCGGATGAAGAATGCTTGACTGAATGTCATCAATTTTAGGCCGAGAAAAGTCCATAAGAGCTGGATCTGCTGGAACAATACGATCACCCATTAATTACTGGCTCTTTCTGCTCACTTCCTGAATCCGAATCTTCAAAATCTATCGTCTCCGGAATATCAAGAACTTCGTCTGTCTCCTCAGCTGTATCTAAAGTCCTCTTGCGAGTACGAGAACGAGTTTGCATAAACGCTCGCTAAAGTACCTGAAACACAACCGAAAATAATAAGTAACACGTCTTAATCACTGAGTCCTAATGACAAATGATGGTAAGTACATAAACTAAACAAATACGCCGAGTCCCCGGCAGCGGCGCCAAAAACTTATTAGGGCGAAATCACGTGCTAATAATACACGCAAGTATACACGTTCGCAAGTAATATAGAATACTTTATAGTTCGTTCCCACAGAGACTCAGACTAATTATGTTCAATTAAACACACTCACCAATGTATGATTACTTCTCAATGTTAAGACAATAACACTTAGATTTGATTAACTAATTATTAACTATAATTAACTACTAGAATTAAGCACTTAATTAACACTTAGAATTAACAATATTAAAACACTCATGGGATCACAACTTCATTACTACTTCCTTCAATAGTCATTGTTATTACCCTTAGCATGCAACAGTGATGATATTAATCGAATAACACGAAACTGATAAAAGCCAACTTTCATTGTACTAATACCATTCTACCAAACATCCACAATTAAGATAGAAGTTGAATAGGCATCAATTATGTTGAGTCCCTATATGTCTACAGAAATTGACAACATAACGATTTAAGAACAAGTTATTCCTTTTGATTACACAGGGCGAATAAAACGGTTAGAGTTACCCACTAGTCATGCATACTCGTACATAAACCTATGCTAGCATGGCAAGTTCTAAATCTCAAGATCCACCGTCGCTTCACAAGAGATTAACACCCTATCTTATATGTTCGCGACGCACATAAGATGAATAAGCACAACCAATACTAGATATCATATAATCGTCACACACTAAGGTATTAAACAACTAACTAAAGATTTCCATAGTAAATCCGTTACGACCCCATGATCATGATTAGCCCATGTTAGCACTCATCGTCATTATGGGTTCATATGAAAACATGATAAATAAACATAAGAGAATAATAACTAAACTAATTATATTAAACCAGAGTACGTCACAAGAGTAATTAGGTTCAAAGCAAGAAAACTAGAAATCAATGTTACAACAAAATAAAGAATCACAAGAAAATATGCTTCATCTTCGTTGCGGTGTGCTAAAATGGTCTTCTTCCTTATCTCCTTCGCTCTTCGATTAATACTACGATCCAACGTATGAAATGTCTCTGAAATCTACTTATATAGGAGTCCCATAAAACCCAGATAGCTCAGAAGTTGGAAGCCAAACAGAAATAGGACTCTAAAATAATTATTCTGAATTACGACCCTGCGCGGCCGCTCAGCATAGCTGAGCGGGCGCTCAGACCCTTTCTGGAAAAATGATCTGTTTTGCTCCGTTTCTTCACTGTAATCTGCTCCTATCTTCCCACTTGCAATGCTAAACACATGCCAAGGCTTATTATTGATGAATTCTCTCCCAAAATGCAACTAATACCCTGAAATGCACAAACACTAGAAAAATGCATCAAATACACAAAATACTTGATTTCAAGACACCAATTTAAGCTATTATAAGACGTTCTAAGTGGTATAAAATGCCACTTATCAGCGCCCGCGCTGATGTTGCGTGCGGCCGCGCTAGGGAACAGAAAGTCAGCGCGCCCGCGCTGGTGAAGCGCGCGCCCGCGCTGGGCCGGGAATTAAAAATCCTGATTCTTTTGCAATTCAAATTCTGGACTCCTGGGAATGCATGGACTGCTATATAAACATAACTTAGGTCATTTTTTTTATATATATTCAGAGATTCAGAGTTTTCAAGACATCAAGGAAGGGAGAAGACGGCAAGAGATCTTTTTGGCACAATTCAACAAAGGCGAAGACGATCTAGTTTATTCTTGTGAATCTTTGTTTTAAGTTATAATTTGGATGCTTGTTTGAACCTATATTCTTCTGTGTACTTTGGTTAATTATTCGTATAAAGACTACGTTTGCTATATCATGTTTTCATTGGAACCCACATTGGCGATGAGTTCGATTATGGGCTAATCGTTATCGTGGGGTTCTAGCGGATTTATTTATGGATTTCTTTAGTTAATTTATTTAATGCCTTAGTGTGTGGTGATTGTATGATATCCTAGTTATGGTTGTGTTTATTCTTCTTATAAGCGTCACGAACTTATAAGATAGTGTGTTAATTCTTAATGAAGCGAAAGTGAATTTAAGGATTTAGAACTTGCCATGCTAGCATAGGTTCATGTATTATTATGCATGATTCGTAGGTTATTTTACCCATCTTACTTGCCCTATGTAATCACGATAGATAACTTGTGCTTAAACCGTTATGTTGTCAAATTCTATAGACATATAAGGTCTCAATATAATTGGTACTTATTTAGCTTCTATCTCTTTTGTGGATGTCTGGTAGAATAGTACTCGTGCAACGAAAGTTGGCGTTTATCAGTTTCGTGTTGTCTGGCTAGTGTCATCACCATTGCATGCTAAGGTTGAGAATAATAAGGCTATTGAATGAAGTATTTAATGAAGTTAAAATCCCATGTTTGTCATATATATTAATCCAGTCTATTTTATTCTCTTAGTTAATGTTATTTAGTATAATCTCTTAGTTTAATCAAAACCCAATTTGTTATAGTCTTAGCATTGAATAATAACCATACATTGTTGCTTAGGTGCGTAATTTAGATAGTTAACCAATACAGTCTCTGTGGGAACGAATCTGATTTATATCTTATACTACTTGCGAACTCGTATACTTGCGTTTAATATTAGCATGTGTTTAGAGACTAACAATTACCATAATCAAAATTACCATAGTAAAGAAGAGAGTACCCAATTCTCAGATATGTGGATGGAAGAGCATCAAAATTTGTTGTCTTATTCAAGAAACACCTATTGATGCAGTCAAAGAAAAAGTTCCACTCTCTTTTCAGTTTAGTTCTGGCCAGTTTTCCAATGGTTGTAATTTCTCCTTGATAGCCTAAGGACCTTAGCATATCAAATAAGTACTCAGTGGTATGAGTATTAGGAGCACCATCAAGGGCAAGCAATCTCAAGGCTTTAAGCAGAATATCAGCATCAACTTCATATCTTTGGCCCTTATATTCAAAGGAAAAGCCAGTGTTTGTTGAATTTACCACAGTTGTATTCCAGACCAAGTTCATTCACAAGCTTTGTAAATGTTACTTCAGGTAATGGCTTTGTGAAGATATCAGCCAGCTGCTGATCAGTAGGAACAAAATGAAGTTCTATGGTTCCTTCCATGACATGCTCTCTTATGCAGTGATATCTGATACTGATGTGTTTTGTAAGAGAGTGTTGCACCGGATTTCCTGTCATAGCAATACTACTTTGATTATCACAATAAATAGGAATTTTTGAAAATGATAATCCACAGTCCATGAGCTGATTCCTCATCCATAACAACTGAGCACAGCAACTTCCAGCTGCAATATATTCAGCCTCAGCAGTTGAAGTAGAAATAGATTTATGCTTCTTGCTGAACCATGAGACTAATCTGCCTCCCAAAAACTGACAGCTTCCTGATGTACTCTTCCTGTCTATTTTGCATCCTGCAAAATCAGCATCTAAATAACCACATAGTGCAAATTCGGATTCCCTTGCATACCAAAGTCCAAGTGAAACAGTACCCTTGAGGTATCTGACAATTCTCTTTACTGCAATTAGATGTGGCTCCCTTGGATTTTCCTGAAATCTTGCACACAAACAAGTGGCAAACATAATGTCTGGCCTACTAGCAGTTAGGTATAAAAGAGAACCAATCATACCTCTGTAGCTTGTGACATCAACTGTTGTACCTTCATGAGGATCAAGTTTTGTAGCAGTTGCCATAGGAGTACTTGCAGTTGCACTTTCTTGCATATTAAACCTCTTTAATAGATTTCTCGTGTACTTGGACTGATTAATATAGATGCCATTATCAGTCTGTTTAATTTGCAAGACTAGAAAATAGCTCATCTCTCCCATCATACTCATTTGATATCTTGATTGCATCAACTTTGAAAACTTATCACACAGTGTTTGATTAGTTGATCCAAAAATGATATCATCCACATAAATTTGAACTAAAAGCAAATCTTTACCTTTATTCAGATAAAATAAGGTTTTATCTATTGTACCTCTTTTAAATCCACTTTCAAGTAGAAACTGAGCAAAGGTTTCATACCATGCTCTAGGTGCTTGTTTCAGTCCATAGAATGCTTTATCAAGTCTGTAAACATAGTCAGGATGTTTAGGATCCACAAATCCTGGTGGTTGTTCAACACAGACTTCCTCTTCAAGTTCTCCATTGAGAAATGCACTCTTGACATCCATCTGGAAGACCTTGAACTTCTTGTAAGCAGCACATGCCAAGAAGATTCTGAATGCTTCCAGACTAGCAACAGGAGCAAATATCTCATCATAGTCAATACCTTCATGTTGGGAATATCCTTTAGCCACCAATCCTTCCTTATTTCTGATGATCGTTCCATCAGAATCAGTCTTATTTCTAAAGACCCACTTTGTGCCTACAATTGACCTGTTCTTAGGTCTAAGCACCAGCTTCCATACTTCATTTCTTTCAAACTCATTCAATTCTTCTTGCATAGCCATGACCCAATCTGCATCCTTAAGTGCATCTTCTGAAAGAGATGTGTCCTAAGTCCAATAGTGTATGATGATTTAGGAATAACTTTTATGTAATCTGTTTTTGATTTCATTGATATTAATAAAAGACTTGTTTTGGTTTTATTGCGGGCTTTATCTATTTAAGTGTTTAAATAAGATATACCATAGTTTAGAGTAAAGCTTTTTATGGATTATGATGAGATCATAATAATGAGACCTAAAAGATGATAACTCCAAACTTAAATATTTCCTGGTCGTAGGATTATTAACTGGTAATTAGTAATCCGCAAAGATCGGTACATACTATGCTTGCTTCATTATGAAGGGTGTATGTTCTCATAGACATTTGTGTGGTGACACTATAGCTAGTATGTAGGTGCTTATTATAGAATAAGTTCACTGAACATGACTCACACAGCTGAACAACTGATGGAGTTCACTCATATGTCAACAGTTGTTCATATAGTGATAGTTGTACAAGTATCCTTAGATTTGAGGTCATCATAGTCATCTTGTGTACACTGAACTATGCTTTGGTTTAGTTCTTAGTCTCCAGGGACAATTATAAGGGCTCTACTGGGTATAGGAATTTGTACACGAATATAGTGTATTAAAGGATCTACCCCTTCCAGTGAAGGAAGAGAATGTTCAATGCTGATCCACTTATGCTAGTTCAGGAATCTCTGGCCAGAGTAAATTAAATTAGAAAGGAGTTTCTAATTTACATTAATTAGAACTAAGCATAGTGAATGGGAAAGCATATGATTAAATAAGATAGGCTTGACACAAGTTCTATGCCTTGTATTTAATCGTGACATTACAGGGTAGAAGGAATTGATTGTACGGTAACTACTCACTGAATAGGTTCTTGGTATTCTAAGCAGTGAATTCGTATTATCCGGATAGTCGCGATATGCTGAGAAGTATCCCTCACGATGTAGAATAAATATGATTAATTTATTAATTAATTATATTTAATGAATTAGAGAATTTATATAAATAATAATAAAATAGTTTTATTATTATTTATTTATACTACCGGCTTAATATTGAACCTACAGGGTCACACCATAAAAGAGAATGATTTAATGGTGGAGGAATTAATTAATAATTACTGGTAATTATTTATTTGTGAATAAATAATTAATTAGCAGATTTAATAATTGATTAAATGAGATTTAATTAATTCTTAATATTATTAATTAAGAATTTAATTTTGGAAATTAAATCAAGTGAGAGAATTATTTTTCTAAAGTGTTTAGAAAAGGGATTAATGATTAAAAGATGTTTTAATTATTAGTTAATTGGTTAATAAGAATAATCAATTAAAGGGTTAATAATAATAATATTTTATGGAAAATTTTCAGCTGAAAATTTTGCCTATAAATACACTATTATAAACCCTATTTGCCTCAACCCAAATAATTAACCCTAATTCTAAAGTAGAACAAGAGGGAGACAACTAATTCTCTCAACCTCTTCCTCCTCCATCACATTGTACTCTTGGTGGATACCGGTGGAGTGCTTCACACTTGAGGAGCATCTGCTAGGGATCTCCGTTCATCGTTCTTGGATCGCTATTAAAGACCTCCATCTTTCCATTAACGTAAAGCTTCTTAAGGTAAACATACTGAACTATGAATTAAATATTATTTTTCGCATGGATCCTGCGGAGGGTTTCGGTTTTTTTATTTAAGATTTAAATTTACGTTTTCGTTGCGTTTATGTGCTAAAAACCCTTCAATGGTATCAGAGCTACTTGCGAAAAGTTTTTAATTCGTTTATGTGTTTAACTATTTTCGATATATGAGCATGTACGTGATTTGCCATGATTTGATGTTGATATAATATGCTTATATATGTATGGTTTTGAATATATGATATTCATGTGAGTTGTATAATCATAAGATGATTATGTAATCTGTATATATACTGACATATACATGATTTATGTTTGTTCTAATTATGAGAATCATATTAGATACGGATTCTGAATTGGCTGCTGCAGATTTGCTGAAATCTGGGTTCGGTGTCCGATTTACGCAAACGAATACCCTTTTCCATAGGTAAACGAGCGTCTGAACAAAACTGATAGATAAAGCTATCAACGACTCGTCTCTAAGGCGTTTGACGTCATTTACTGCCCGTAAACAGTGATTCTTGTTTTTCTGATTTGATTCTGATTTTTCTGATTTTTATCATATTTTTTTTATGATTAGATCATGGATAATATAATATGTTAAGATCAGATTATGTGTTTTAACATGCTTTTATATGCTGTATGAGCATGGTGGATGGTTATGGCCTTTCGACCTTAGTGTAATGGTTTTTGTTTTGGTTTTAAATACGACTTGCATGTCGTCAATCTTTGTAATCATAAATCTCGAATGTAACTTGAGTTATTCTTGTAAGTTCATTAGATTAGTTTTACTTTCAATCTATGTAATGTAATTGAAGACTCAAGAAGGCTATCCAATGGAGGTGATACAAAGAAGAAGACGAGGCATACAAGAAGTCTAAACAAAGAAGAAGACTTATATAATAAGTAGTTGTATTTATTTCCATCACCATATTAGATTGACCTTGATCTTTATCATGAGCTTGATAAAGATCACATAGGATGGGGCCATAACCAAACACATTTACTTTATTGCACTTTATATTTACTTGTTTATTTAATTTTATATATGAGATATATGCATATGTTTAACATGCGATGATAGATTTAGGTGAACTTAAATCAATATAAGGCGTGCTCTAGAAAATCTAGAATAGGAATCGTTTCTTGCCTTACCAATAATATTATGAATACAATCATGAGATTCTTGTGTTTATGAAACACGTAATTAAATATGAATTTTCAATATTGAGAGAAAGGATGATTCTGTAAAAAGCAGATTTCTATCTGTAAGAAAGGGGTATTAAGTGACGCCTCTTGACAATGCTCCCCCCGATCTAGGAATCATCTGATTATTGATTATTGATTTGAAATATTTAATTTAAAAGGAAGAATCTCTTTATAATATGATTATGATTGTAACATAATATAATCCCTCTAAAATTAAATAATATCAAGTAGTAATTGGCCAATGACACAACGGGCTTGTGTCGGTCATAGCCTTCCAATATGGTAGAAAGTGGTTCTTATTTTTAAATCATTGTCGTTTCGTGCTACAGCCGAGGGCTTTGATTTCGAAATAAGAAATACTTGTCTATTACATAGAGATGTGTACATTGAATTAGAATCTAAAGGTCATTACGTGCTACAGCTGTGGGTCGTTGGAGACTGATTCAATTGTACGAAATGTTGGGTTAGACTTGACTTAGAATATTGAGTTTGTCGTGTTGCAGCCATGACTCAATTATTCAAGAGGCTAAAGTTTTATTAGGGAATAACATAAGATGTAATTGACAAGAGTTGTCTGCCTATTGAACATCACATGACGTTTCGTGCTACAGCCGAGGTTGTGTGATGGAATGTAGGATCCCTATTCCCACTAGCATTTTGAATGCTTAATTTTCACTTAGGGGTTGTATAAATTAGATAAACTAGTGGGAGCCACTTATGATTAAAGACCCGATTCATATAGTGTCTTGAAATGAAATTGAATATTTGCTAAGTGTTGTTATGTGTTCATCATTTACAGATTTACTATATTCGTTATGTCTTTTACACTATCACTCTGGAGTATACTAGATGCTCACAAGTTGACTGGTCCTAATTTTGCTGACTGGCTTCGAAACTTGAGAATTGTTCTCAGGGTTGAGAAGCTGGAATATGTGCTTGACTCACCTAAGCCTACTGAACCTGCTAGCGATGCACATAATGATGAAAATGTTGTGTATCGTAAGTGGATAGATGATGCAAATGTTGCTCAATGCATCATGCTAGCTTCCATGAACATTGAGCTACAAAAGCAACATGAGCATATGGATGCTCACACTATCCTTATGCATCTACAAGAGTTGTATGATGTGGCAGGGAGGATAGCTCGATATGAGATATCGAAGGAACTGTTCGGTTGTAGGATGTCTGAGGGATCATCTGTGAATGACCATGTACTTAAGATGATCAATTTGATTGAACGTCTTGGACAACTTGGTTTTGCCATGGATGGGGAGCTGAGCCAAGACTTGGTCTTGCAATCACTTCCGAGTTTGTTCTCGCAGTTTGTTGTGAACTTTCACATGAATAATCTGGATGTCAGCCTGCCTGAACTCCACAACATGTTGAAGACTGCGGAATCGAATTTTCCCCCTAAGAAGAGTTATGTTCTTCTAATTGGTGAAGGTTCCAATCCTAAGAAAAGGAAGAAGAACCCTTCCAAGAAGAAGAAAGTAGGTGAGAAAAATCCATTTCCACCAAAAGATGAAGACCCCAAGAGCAAAGCTGTTTGCTTTCACTGTAACAAGGTGGGGCACTGGATGAGGAACTGCAAGGTTTACCTTGCAGAATTGAAGAAGAAGAAGAAGAAGAAGAAGGGTAGTGAGACTACCGCTTCCGATTTAGGTATGTTCATGATCGAAGTTAATATGTCACTAAGTCAAATTTCTACTTGGGTATTAGAGACCGCCTGTGGTTCTCATATTTGCAATTCGTTGCAGGGACTAAGAAGAAGTAGGACTCTTGAAGAAGAAGAGGTGATTCTACGGATGGGAAATGGAGCAAGAGTTGCTGCTGAAGCTGTAGGATCATTTTATTTACATATGCCTACGGGCAAGACTATTGTTCTAAATAATTGTTATTTTGTTCCCTCGATTGTGAGGAATATTATTTCTATTCCATGTTAGACTTGGCTGGATTTTCGTTTGTTATTCAGAATAATAAATGTTCAATTCTTATAGATAACGTTCTTTATAGAAGTGGTATTTTAAACAATGGTCTGTATGTATGTGACGTAGAGCATAATTTACTACAAATTGAACATACTAATAAAAAAAGGGATGATGAAAATCTCACTTTCTTGTGGCACTGCGGACTTGGTCATATTAGTGAAAATAGACTGCAGACATTGCATAAGGAAGGGTTACTTGACCCCTTTGATTTTGAATCATATCCTACATGCGAGTCTTGTCTATTGGGTAAAATGACCAAATCTCCATTTAGTGGACATGGAGAAAGGGCTGCAGATTTGCTAGGATTGGTACACACAGATGTATGTGGACCAATGTCTACGCAAGCCATGGGTGGATTTTCATACTTCATTGCTTTCATAGATGATCGATCTAGATTCAGATATGTGTATTTGATGAAACACAAGTCTGAAGCCTTTGAAAAGTTCAAAGAATATAAGTATGAAGTGGAGAAATAAACCAAACATAGTATTATAACTCTTCGATCAGATCGAGGTGGTGAATACTTGAATGGAGAGTTTCTAGCTTATCTCAAAGATAATGGTATAGTCTCCCAGTGGACTCCTCCATATACTCCACAGTTGAATGGGGTATCTGAAAGGAGAAATCAAACTTTGTTAGACATGGTTCGGTCCATGATGAGCTATGCGAATCTTCCAGTATTCCTGTGGGGTTATGCATTGGAAACCTCAGCATATTTACTGAATAAGGTGCCTTCCAAATCTGTTCCACAAACTCCATATGAGATATGGAAAGAAAGGAAACCGAGTCTTAAACACGTTAAGATTTGGGGATGTCCAGCTTATGTCAAGAAAGTTGACCCAGATAAGCTGGAATCTCAATCTGTAAAATATAATTTTATGGGATATCCTAAAGAGACTTTAGGGTATTACTTTTACACCGATCATCGGGTGTTTGTCTCCAGACATGCTACCTTCTTGGAAAAGCAGTTTATCCTTGAAGGAAACAGTGGGAGCAAAATTGAACTTGATGAAGTTCAAGAAGCACAAACTACTACGGATTAAGTGGAAACACCTGTTCAGACTGAACAACCTTCTGTGGAACAGCCCATTCGTAGGTCAGGGAGAGTGTCTCGCCAACCTGAGAGGTATTATGGCCTTGTCATTGAGAATGACAATGAGTTGTCAATCATTGATGATGACGACCCTGTGACCTATAATGAGGCTATGAGTAGTGTTGACTCAGAGAAATGGCATAGTGCAATGAAATTCGAAATGGAATTTATGTATACCAACCAAGTATGGACTCTGGTTGAGGCGCCTGAAGGTGTTAAGCCTATTGTGTGCAAGTGGGTATACAAAAGAAAGATTGGAGCAGATGGGCAGGTGGAGACCTATAAGGCCAGGCTCGTGGCAAAATGATTCAGACAAAGGCAAGGGATTGACTTTGATGAAACTTTTTTTCCTGTAGCCCTGTTAAAATCAATTCGGATTTTGCTTGCGATTGCTGCTTACTACGACTATGAGATCTGGCAAATGGAAGTGAAAACGGCCTTCCTCAATGGGAAACCTGAAGAGGAAGTGTATATGACACAACCAGAGGGTTTTCTTTCCGAGGGTAATGAAAACCTAGTGTGTAAGCTGCTGCGAACCATATATGGTTTAAAGCAAGCTTCTCGTAGATGGAACATCCGTTTTGATGAGACAATCAAAGAGTTTGGTTTTATCAAAAATATAGATGAACCATGTGTCTACAAAAAGGTTAGTGGGAGCGTGGTAACATTTCTTGTATTGTATTGAAAGAGGAGACGTCAAGAGAGTTGACACACATAACAATGTAGCAGACCCACTCACAAAGCCACTTTCTCAAAGTCACTTTGATCGTCATAAAGACAAGATGGGTATTAGATACCAGAGTGATTGGCTTTAGTACAAGTGGGAGATTGAAAGAGATGTGTCCTAAGTCCAATAGTGTATGATGATTTAGGAATAACTTTTATGTAATCTGTTTTAATTTCATTGATATTAATAAAAGACTTGTTTTGGTTTTATTGCGGGCTTTTTCTATTTAAGTGTTTAAATAAGATATACCTTAGTTTAGAGTAAAGCTTTTTATGGATTATGATGAGATCATAATAATGAGACCTAAAAGATGATAACTCTAAACTTAAATATTTCCTGGTTGTAGGATTACTAAATGGTAATTAGTAATCCGCAAAGATCGGTACATATTATGCTTGCTTCATTATGAAGGATGTCTGTTCTCATAGACATTTGTGTGGTGACACTATAGCTAGTATGTAGGTGCTTATTATGGGATAAGTTCACTGAACATGACTCACACAGCTGAACAATTGATGGAGTTCACTCACGTGTCAGCAGTTGTTCACATAGTGATAGTTGTACAAGTATCCTTAGACTTGAGGTCATCATAGTCATCTTGTGTACACTGAACTATGCTTTGGTTTAGTTCTTAGTCTCCAGGGACAATTATAAGGGCTCTACTGGGTATAGGAATTTGTACACGAAGATAGTGTATGATAATAAAGGATCTACCCCTTCCAGTGAAGGAAGAGAATATTCAATGCTGATCCACTTATGCTAGTTCAGGAATCTCTGGACAGAGTGAATGAAATTAGAAAGGAGTTTCTAATTTACATTAATTAGAACTAAGCATAGTGAATGGGAAAGCATATGATAAAATAATATAGGCTTGACTCAAGTTCCATGCCTTGTATATAATCGTGACATTGCAGGGTAGAAGGAATTGATTGTACGGTAACTACTCACTGAATAGGTTCTTGGTATTCTAAGCAGTGAATTCGTATTATCCGGATAGTCGCGATATGCTGAGAAGTATCCCTCACAATGTAGAATAAATATGATTAATTTATTAATTAATCATATTTAATGAATTAGAGAATTTATATAAATAATGATAAAATAGTTTTATTATTATTTATTTCTACTACCGGCTTAATATTGAACCTACAGGGTCACACCATAAAAGAGAATGATTTAATGGTGGAGGAATTAATTAATAATGTCTGGTAATTATTTATTTGTAAAATAAATAATTAATTAGCAGATTTAATAATTGATTAAATGAGATTTAATTAATTCTTAATACTATTAATTAAGAATTTAATTTTGGAAATTAAATCAAGTGAGAGAATTATTTTTCTAAAGTGTTTAGAAAAGGGATTAATGATTAAAAGATATTTTAATTATTAGTTAATTGGTTAATAAGAATAATCAATTAAAGGGTTAATAATAATAATATTTTATGGAAAATTTTCAGCTGAAAATTTTGCCTATAAATATACTATTATAAACTCTATTTGCCTCAACCCAAATAATTAACCCTAATTCTAAAGTAGAACAAGAGGGAGGCAACTAATTCTCTCAACCTCTTCCTCCTCCATCGCATTGTACTCTTGGTGGATATCGGTGGAGTGCTTCACACTTGAGGAGCAGCTGTTAGGGATCTCCGTTCATCGTTCTTGGATCGCTATTAAAGACCTCCATCTTTCCATTAACGTAAAGCTTCTTAAGGTAAACATACTGAACTAGGAATTAAATATTATTTTTCGCATGGATCCTGCGGAGGATTTCGGTTTTTTTATTTAAGATTTAAATTTACGTTTTCGTTGCATTTATGTGCTAAAAACCCTTCATCTTCTACTTTCTTTGGTTCTTCTTTTGAAAGTAGATTATGATATAAACATTCATTCTTAGTTGCACTTCTTGTCTTTACACCATCATCAGGATTTCCAATGATCAGCTCAGAAGTATGATCTTTAGTCCATTTTCTAGCACTGGGAAGTCTCCTTCTGGAGCTAGATGCTCCCCCGAATTGTAGCCTCATCAAATGCATTTGAGGCTCCCCCTAAATCTGTTGTGTTATCTCCTGATGAGATATTGGGACTTGACTCATGTTCATCTGATGTTGAATCAGCATTGGATTCTGAGAGATTAGATTGAGAAGAACCTTGAGATGATTCTTCAGTGTTAGTGCCATCAGCTGACCCTTGTAGTTGCTCCATCTCAATATGTGCAGGTTCGTTAGCATAATGATTATCTTCAGGATCTGAAGGAGTGTCAAGATTTGGATCATCAAGATTTGTCAGTTCATTAGAGTTTGATCCAGATTCCAACAATGCACCTTCATTTGCAAATATTAGACTTTCATGAGTATTTTCTGCAAAGCCAGGAATCTTCTTATCATCAAAAGATACATCGATGGAGACAATTACAGTGCTTGCTTTCAGATTGAAAACTCCGTATGCTCTTGATGGTGAGTATCCAACAAAGATTCCTTCATCAGCCTTTGATTCAAACTTTCCAAGCTGATCAGTATGAGTTCTCAAAACAAAGCACTTACATCCAAATACATGAAGATGTTTGAGACTGGGCTTCTTCTCTTTTACCATTTGATAAGGAGTAACACCATGTCTGTTTATCAGAGTGATATTCTTAGTATAACATGCTGTGTTTACTGCTTCAGCCCAAAAGTAAGTGGGTAGTTTTGCTTCTTCTAGCAGAGTTCTGCCAGCTTTAATCAAGGTTTTGTTCTTCCTCTCAACAACACCATTTTGCTGAGGTGTACCAGGAGCTGAGAATTGTTGTTCTATGCCTTTGTACTTGCAGAATTCCTCCATTTTTGAGTTATTGAATTCAGTGCCATTATCACTTCTCAGGATTTTCACTTTATGAGTAGATCCATTTTCAATTTGCCTTATGTGGTCCAAAAGAATTTATGGAGTTTCATCCTTCCTGTATAGAAAATAAACCCAAGTATATCTAGTGAAATCATCAACAATTACGAGTGTATACCTTTTCTTGTTGATGGATATTATGTTCACTGGTCCAAAAAGGTCCAGGTGTAGCATGTGATATGGCTCAAAAATAGAGAATTCTATTTTGCTTTTAAAAGATACTCTTCTTTGTTTAGACTTTTGGCAAGCATCACAAAGACCATCACTTGAGTATAGCATGTTTGGTAATCCTCTTACAAGCTCCTTCTTGGCAAGTTCATTGATTGAATTGAAGTTGAGATGTGAGAGCTTCTTATGCCAGTTCCAGCTTTTATCTACTGATGCCTTAGAGATAAAGCAAGTAGCTTCCTTTTCAAGACTTTCATGTAGCCTTGCTTCATATATGTTACCATGTTTGTATCCTATCAAGACGATTTTCTTTGACTTGTTATGAACAACTTCACAGTGTGAGTCATATAATACCACATGATAACCTCTGTCAGTGATTTGACTGATGCTCAGAAGATTATGCTTCAGTCCATCCACCATAACTACATTCTCTATTGCTACATTTCCAATTATCAAGTTGCCATATCCCAGAGTGTGTCCTACATTTCCATCTCCATAAGATACATCTGGGCCAGCCTTCTTCTCAAATTCTGACATAAGGGATTTATTTCAAGTCATATGTCCTGAACATCCACTATCCAAGATAAGTGTATTTTTCTTGTTACCCTGCAATCAGAAGAATAATTAATTAGAAGGATTTTTAAGGACCCACACTTGTTGGGACCTCTTTTTGGACAACTTAAGCCTTTGTGTGTCAGGAGTACTTTTGACAGTTTTTTCTTTGTCAGGATTTGTCTTGTCATAAGCAGATTTAGTAAAATCAACAGAATTAAGCACACAAGCAACTTTATTGAACTTAGGCAAAGGTTCATAATAATTGTGATATAACTTGTGATAAGAACTACAAGTATAAATCAAATGCCAACTACTACTACAATAAAAAAAGGATTTTGTGGTTTATAAAATATTGATCTACCCCTAATATCAGAATCAGGAATATCAGTTTTCATTTTCTTACTCCTCCTGCAATCAATAGCAAGATGATTAGTATTTCCACAGTTAAAACAAGTTTTTCTAGGAGCATTGGGAACAACCTTGTAATTTGAATCCTTATAAATACCTTGCTTACCATTCCTGTTTCTTTTAGGACTTTTTATTCGAGGCTTGTCAGTAACCTCAGATATTTTCTTTTTCAATTGTCTTGCTAACAAAAGTCCTATGTTCTTTTCTTTCTTAATAGACTTAATGGTTTCCTTGCTTTCCTTTCTTTGAGATTTATTACTTACCAGTTTTTCTTGTGATACTGATGTTGAACTTTCATCAGCTTCTGAGGAAATAAACTTAACAGGATTTTTAAGGGAAATTTTATTTTCAGTGTCCACATCCTTAACTTTATCCTTATAGCCTAGGAATTCTTTCCAGTTTTTCTTTGAGATTATCTCATGAACCTTTTTGCCTGAATCAGTCCAGGCTTTAAGGGTTTTTCTTTCATTTTCTAAATATATTTCCAACATACTATATCTAGCCTCAAGAATTTTTACTGTATGTTTATGATAAGTGCCATTTTATACCACTTAGAACGTCTTAAAATGGCTTAAATTGGTGTCTTGAAATCAAGTATTTTGTGTATTTGATGCATTTTTCTAGTGTTTGTGTGTTTCAGGGTAATAGTTGTATTTCAGGGGAGTGATCATCAATAATAAGTCTTGGCATGTGTCTAGCATCGCGAGAGGGAAGAAAGGAGCAGATTACAGCAAAGAAACGGAGCAAAAATCAAACATTTTCCAGTAGGGGTCTGAGCGCCCGCTCAGCTATGCTGAGCGGCCGCGCAGGAAGCTGAGCGCCCGCTCAGCTATGCTGAGCGGCCGCGCAGGGTCGGGAAATTAAAATATTTATTTTAGACTTCTACTTCTGTTTGGCTTCCAACTTCTGTGTAATCTGAGTTTTATGGGACTTCTATATAAGTATATTCAGAGACGTTTCACGTGTGTTGAATCATTGTATTAATCGAGGAGCGAAGGAGATAAGGAAGAAGACCGTTTTAGCACAGCGCAATGAAGAGGAAGCATATTTTCTTGTGATTCTTTATTTCGTTGTAACGTTGGATGCTAGTTTTCTTTTCTTTGAACCTATTTACTCTTGTGACGTACTCTGGTTTAATATAATTAGTTTAGTTATTATTCTCTTGTGTTTATTTATCATGTTTTCATATGAACCCATGATAACGATAAGTGCTAACATGGGCTAATCGTGATCATGGGGTTGTAACGGATTTACTATGGAAGTCTTTAGTTAGTTGTTTAATACCTTAGTGTGTGATGATTGTATGATATCTAGTATTGGTTGTGCGTATTCGTCTTATGTGCGTCGCGAACATATAAGATAGGGAGTTAATCTCTTGTGAAGCGACGGTGGATCTCGAGATTTAGAACTTGCCATGCTAGCATAGGTTCATGTATGATGTTGCATGATTAGTGGGTAACTCTAACCGTTTTATTCGCCCTGTGTAATCAAAAGGAATAACTTGTACTTAAATCATTATGTTGTCAATTTATGTAGACATATAGGGACTCAACATAATTGATGCCTATTCAACTTCTATCTTAATTGTGGATGTTTGGTAGAATGGTATTAGTACAATGAAAGTTGGTTTTTATCAGTTTCGTGTTATTCGATTAATATCATCATTATTGCATACTAAGGGTAATAACAATGACTATTGAAGGAAGTAGTAATGAAGTTGTGATCTCATGAGTGTTTTATTATTGTTAATCCGAAGTGTTAATTAAGTGGTTAATTTTAGTAGTTAATTGTAGTTAACAATTAGTTAATATTAATTCTAAGTGTTTTTGTCTTAACATTGAGAAGTAAACATACATTGGTGAGTGAGTTTAATTGAACATAATTAGTCTGAGTCTCTGTGGGAACGAACTAGAAAGTATTCTATATTACTTTCGAACGCGTATACTTGCGTGTGTTATAGCGCGTGTTTTCACCCTAACAAGTTTTTGGCGCCGCTGCCGGGGACTCGGCGTATTTGTTGAGTTTATGTACTTACCATCATTGGTTGTTAGGACTCAGTGATTAAGACGTATTTGTTACTTAATGTTTCTGGTTGTGTTGCAGGTACTTTAGTGAGCGTTTATGCAAACTCGTTCTCATACTCGCAAGAGGACTTTAGATACAGCTGAGGAGACAGACGAAATTCTTGATATTCCGAAGAAGATAGATTTTGAAGATTCGGATTCAGGAAGTGAGCAGAAAGAACCAGTAATCATGGGTGATTGTTCCGGACGATCCAACTCTTATGGACTTTTCTCGGCCTAAAATTGATGACATTCAGTCAAGCATTCTTCATCCGGCGATTCAAGCTAACACCTTTGAAATCAAGCCGGGCACTATTCAGATGGTGCAGAATTCTGTTTCTTTTGGAGGGGTTGCGACTGAAGACCCCAACATGCACATAAGCAATTTTGTCGAGATCTGCAGTACTTTCAAATATAATGGAGTGACTAATGAGGCTATCAAGCTGAGGTTTTTCTCATTCTCACTAAGGGATAAAACTAAGGACTGGTTACATTCTGAACCAGCTGGGTCCATCACTACTTGGCAAGATCTTGCGCAAAAGTTTCTGGTGAAGTTTTATCCAATGGCAAAGACTGTTGCTATGAGGAGTGCTTTTACTCAGTTCGCGCAGCAACCTACATAATCTATGTGCGAAGCTTGGGAACGCTATAAGGAAATGCTGAGAAAGTGTCCACATCATGAAATGCCCGATTGGATGGTGATCACTGGTTTCTATAACGGTTTGGGGGCCCAATCTCGGCCCATGCTCGATGCAGCAGCTGGAGGTGCCTTGTGGGCCAAAAGCTATACTGAGGCTTATAATCTTATTGAGACTATGGATGCAAATGAGCATCAAAACCCAACTCAGAGGATGATGCCTGGGAAGGTAGCAGGTATTCTGGAATTCAATGCAGCCACCGCTATTGCAGCGCAGCTCCAAGCGCTGTCTATGAAGGTTGATTCTCTAGCTACCTATGGAGTCAATCAAATAGCTATGGTCTGTGAGCTTTGTGCAGGTTTTCATGCTACGGATCAGTGTTCTCTTGTTAATGAATCTGTTCAGTATGTGAATAATTATCAGCGACAACAGCAGCCTGTGCCAGCTACTTATCATCCTAACAACAGAAATCATCCAAATTTCAGCTGAGGTAATAATCAGAATGCTATTCAGCCACCATATCAGCAAGGTGTGAGTAAACAGTTCAATCCACCTGGATTCCAGCAACCACAGCAGTATGCTCAAAGGCAATATATCCTCAACAGGGAAGTGCAGCTGCACCCACTAGTGCTGATTTTGAGGAACTTAAGTTGTTGTGCAAGAGTCAGGCGGTTTCTATCAAGACCTTGGAAAATCAAATCGGTCAAATAGCTAATGCAGTGCTCAATCGTCAACCTGGAACACTTCCCAGTGACACGGAAGTACCAGGTAGGAAGGAATCTAAAGTGCAAGTCAAGGCTATTACCTTAAGGTCTGGGAAAGTTGCTGATGCTGAAAAGGCAAAAGAAGGAGAAGCTGAAGTTGGAGATGAAGAAGCTAAGCAAAAGGAGAAAGCGGCGGAATCAAGGAAGACTACTGTTGAACACACTCTGCCTGAGGGTAATATAGGGGAGAAACAGCTCTATCCTCCACCACCTTTCCCTAAGAGATTGTAACAACAAAAGCTGGATAAGTAGTTCGGTAAGTTTCTAGAGGTGTTCAAGAAACTTCACATCAATATACCTTTCGCTGAGGCTTTGGAGCAAATGGCTAGTTATGCGAAGTTTATGAAGAGTATTCTTTCAAGGAAGGTAAAACTGGATGACCTTGAGACCATTGCTCTAACGGAAGAATGCAGCGCTGTGCTGCAGCAAAAGTTACCTCCAAAGCTTAAAGATCCAGGTAGCTTCACCATTCCTTGCACCATTGGCAAGTTGTCGTTTGACAAGTGCCTTTGTAACTTGGGAGCAAGCATCAATCTGATGCCGTTGTCGATCTTTAAAAAATTGGATTTGCCTGATCCAAAACCCATCTACATGTCTCTATAATTGGCTGATCGTTCTATTACTTACGCAAGGGGCATAGTGGAGGATGTGCTAGTCAAGGTGGATAAGCTCTTCTTTCCTACAGACTTTGTTATTCTGGATTTCGAGGAAGATAAGAAGATTCCCATAATCTTGGGAAGACCTTTCTTGGTTACTGGTCGTACCTTGATAGATGTGCAGAAAGGAGAACTTACTATGCGGGTGCAGGATCAGGATGTGACCTTCAATGTATTCAAATCAATGAAATTTCCTACAGAAGATGAGGAGTGCTTAAAAGTGGATGTGATTGATTCTGCGGTTACTTCAGAACTTGATCATATACTAATGTCTGATGCATTAGAAAAGGCCTTAGTGGGGGATTTTGATAGTGATGATGAAGATGGCAATGAGCAATTACAATATCTTAACGTTTCTCCCCGGAGGCGAAAGCTGGACATGCCGTTTGAATCTCTTGGTACTTCTGACCTCAAGAATGCTGAAGGAAAGCTCAAACCATCAATTGAGAAAGCACCTACCTTAGAGCTTAAGCCATTACCTCAACACTTGAGGTATGCTTTTTTAGGTGATGCATCTACTTTACCTGTTATTATTGCATCTGACCTTTCAGGTAGTGAGGAGGACAAGCTCTTAAGGATTTTGAGAGAATTCAAATCAGCTATTGGATGGACCATAACAGACACCAAGGGATCATCCCTTCATATTGCATGCATAAGATTCTGCTAGAGGAGGGTAGTAAGCCAACTGTTGAGCAACAGTGCAGACTTAATCCTATCATGAAGGAGGTGGTGAAGAAAGAAATTCTGAAATGGCTGGATGCAGGCATCATTTATCCTATTTCTGACAGTTCTTGAGTGAGCCCCGTACAATGTGTGCCTAAGAAAGGAGGTATCACTGTGGTAGTAAATGAGAAGAATGAGCTCATCCCCACTCGAACAGTTACAAGATGGAAAGTATGCATGGACTACCGAAAGTTGAACAAGGCCACGAGGAAGGATCACTTCCCTCTTCCATTTATTGATCAGATGTTTGACAGGTTGGCTGGTCATGAGTATTATTGGCTTCTGGATGGTTACTCCGGGTATAATCATATTTATATTGCACCAGAGGATCAAGAAAAGACTACCTTCACTTGTCCATTTGGCACGTTTGCTTTTCGCAGAGTTTCGTTTGGGTTATGTAGCGCACCGGCCACTTTCCAGAGATGTATGATGGCTATATTCTCTGACATGATTGGAAATAATGTTGAGGTGTTCATGGACGACTTCTCCGTCTTTGGACATTCGTATGATGAATGTTTGAATAATCTTCGTGTCGTGCTCAAAAGATGTGTCGAAACTAATTTGATGCTCAATTGGGAAAAATGTCATTTTATGGTGCGTGAAGGCATAATTCTTGGGCATAAGGTCTCTAGCAAGGGTCTTGAGGTGGATAAAGCCAAGGTGGGAGTCATTGAAAATCTTCCACCACCTATTTTTGTGAAAGGAATCCGTAGTTTTCTTGGTCATGCGGGTTTTTATCGGCGGTTCATCAAGGATTTTTCGAAGATATCTAAGCCATTGTGCAACTTGCTTGAGAAAGATGTGCCTTTCATATTTGATGATGAATGTTTGACGGCATTCAAGACTCTTAAGAAGAGTTTAATCACTGCACCAGTTATTACAGCACCGGATTGGACAGAGCCTTTTGAGATGATGTGTGATGCGAGTGATTATGCGGTAGGTGCAGTTCTTGGCAGCGCAAGAATAATCTCTTTCATGTGGTCTACTATGCTAGCAAGACCTTAAATGGGGCCCAAATGAACTACACCACTACTGAGAAGGAGCTCTTAGCTATAGTCTTTGGTTTTGAGAAATTTCAAACTTATCTGCTTGGGACAAAAGTGACGGTATTCACTGATCATGCGGCCATTCGCTAATTGGTTTCCAAGAAGGATTCGAAACCGAGACTCATTCGTTGGGTGCTCTTACTACAGGAATTTGAGTTAGAGATCAAGGATCAGAAAGGTACTGAAAATCCAGTAGCTGACCACCTCTCTAGATTGGAGAATCCCGAGTCTACTTCACAGGATAAGACATTGATCAACGAGTCTTTTCTGGATGAGCAGTTGTTCGCAGTTCAGGAGGAAGAACCATGGTTTGCAGATATTGTAAACTATCTTGTCAGCAATATTTTGCCTCCTAATTTGACCTCAGCTCAAAAGAAGAAGTTTTTGCATGAGGTGAAGTGGTATATGTGGGATGAACCATACTTGTTTAGACAGGGAGCTGACCAGATCATCAGGAGATGTATCCCGTTCTGTGAGACGGAGGGGATATTACGAGACTGCCACTCCACAGTTTATGGTGGACACTATGGGGGTGAGAAGACTGCAGCTCGTATTCTGCAAGCAGGTTTTTTCTGGCCTACCTTGTTTAAGGATGCGCATCAGTTTGTTTTAAGGTGTGATCGTTGCCAAAGAGTGGGAAATTTGACGAGAAAGGATGAGATGCCGTTAAATGTGATGCTTGAAGTCGAGGTCTTTGATGTTTGGGGAATCGATTTCATGGGTCCTTTTGTCTCGTCCGGCAACAATCAGTACATCTTGCTGGTAGTCGATTATGTCTCAAAATGGGTAGAAGTCAAAGCTCTACCGACAAATAATGCAAAGGCAGTGTTGAATTTTCTTCATAAGCAGATTTTCACAAGGTTCGGAACACCTCGGGTAATCATAAGTGATGAAGGGTCGCATTTTTACAACCGTAAGTTCACTTCTATGATGCAGCGTTATAATGTGAATCATCGAGTTGAAACTGCCTATCATCCGCAAACAAATGGTCAAGTGGAAGTGTCTAACAGAGAGATCAAGCGCATTCTAGGGAAGGTTGTTTGTCCGTCAAGGAAGGATTGGTCTTTAAAGCTCAAAGAAGCTGTTTGGGCTTACAAAACAGCATACAAAACTCCACTTGGTATGTCCCCATTTCAACTTGTGTATGGTAAGGGATGTCATTTACCCGCGGAGCTTGAGCATAAGGCCTATTGGGCATTGAAAAAGTTGAACCTGGATCTAGATGCAGCTGGAAAGAAGCGAATGCTTCAGCTTAATGAACTTGATGAATTTCGACTCCAAACGTACGAAAACAACAAAATGTACAAGGAAAAGGTGAAGATGTGGCACGATAGGAAACTGCATCCTAAGTTATTCGTGCTGGGGCAACAAGTTCTCTTATTCAACTCTCGTCTCCGACTTTTTCCTGGGAAGTTGAAATCAAGGTGGTCTGGACCTTTTATTGTCAAAACTGTGTTTCCACACGGAGCGGTGGAGATTTTTGAAAATAATTCGGATCAAGCATTCAAGGTTAATGGTCAGCGTTTGAAGCACTACTATGGGGACACGGCAAACCGAGAAGTGGTTAGTGCCGTTTTACTGTCAACTTGAGGAAGGTACGCAACGCCAAGCTAATGACGAAAAAGAAGCGCTGCGTGGGAGGCAGCCCATGATTTGTTGTTATAGGAACCCTTAGAAGTTATCCAAAACTACAAAAAAATCAGAAAAACCGGGCTGAAAAAAAAATTCCAGTGACCCCCTGAGCGCCCGCTCAGCTCTGTTGAGCGACCGCTCAAGGGTCGGTTGACAGAATTTTTTTTTAAGTCAATAAAAATACAAAAAAATCAGAAAAATAAAACACAAATTTTAGCCCAAAAAACCCACGACCTATTCCCCATTATACCATGATTTTTACCCATAAACCCACTCCTAATCAAATTCTACCCTAATCCATTCCCTACATATACATACCCTTATCCCATATATCTCCCACACAACTTCTACACTCAAACTCTCTCCCAAACACAAAAACACAATTCTTAAGCACTTTTATTCAGATTCAATGGCACCCAAGAGAGCAAGGACTATTGATAGCAGCAATATTGTGCCTACGACTGATTCTTCGAGGGGTACTGCTGCGAGGCCTCGGTTGAAGGAGAGGGGATTTTTACCATCGGGGAGGGATGGTGAGTTGTTACCTATGATTGCTGAGAAGGGGTGGATAGCTTTTTGTGAGTCACCTGAAGCAGTGCCGATGAGCGTGGTTCGCGAGTTCTATGCGAACGTGAAGGCCGAGAAGAATGGGTTTTCTGTGGTCCGGGGGATGACGGTGGATTATCACCCAGCGGCGATTCGCCGTGTGATTGGGCAGCGAGAGAGGAAGCCCACGGAGGAGAACTGGAATGAGAAAACTGCTGAGGATTTTGACTTGGATTTGATTTGTGCTACTCTCTGTAGGTCGGGCACAGTTTGGACCTTCAAGACAGGAACTAATGAGTATCGTCATTTTCCGGCGATCGCGATGAACAGGTATGCCCGTGCATGGAATGCGTTTATTTGTGCTAATATTCTGCCTCCTTCGCATGCACATGAGGTCACAGTTGAAAGAACACAATTGTTGTGGGGAATTTTGAATGAGGAATACTATGTGGACCTTGGTGAGTTCATCTACCAAGGAATTCTGAAGTTTTTAAGGGGAGCTAAGCACATGAACATCCCGTATGCATCCACTGTTACTAAGCTTTGCCGAGCGGTGGGAGTGAACTGGCCGTCTCATGAGCAGTTGCAGTTGCCAGCCGCTCCTATTGATTCCGGGACTCTGAATGCGATGCAGGAGTGGACCGGTGGTGAGCCCGAGGAGCATGGGCTGGGTTATCATCTTCCAGGAGGGCATCCAGCACGATGTGCTACTATGGCGAGGCCTAGGCGTGATGAGGCTGGTTCTTCGACAGCTCAGGAGGGTGTTGGGATGGCTGATGCCCAATATAGGAGGCTATCACGGAGGATGGATGCTATGTATGAGACGCAGAGCAGGTTTGCTCAGGAGCTCACCCTTGCGCTAGGGACTGCTTTTCAAGGCCTTGGAGCTGACATTCAGTGGCCAGTTTTTGGTGAGGACTCTGCATATCCACCTCCTGATACACCACCCACTGAGGGTGATGATGATGATGACTCTGAGTAGGTATACCCTGTGTTCCTTTCTACTACCTTCACTGGGGACAGTGAAGATTTTAAGTTTGGGGGTGGTAGTTAAGGAATATCTTGTGTGTTTGTCATATAGCTGCATATTCATGATAGTTAGTTCATATAGTTGCATAATTTTTGCCATGTAGTTTTTTTATATAGCTTTATTTGTTTATCATATCATGTAGCTCATGCATATACCATGATCCCTTTTGCGATGATTTACCGACTGATTTGTGATGTTGATGCGAGTGTAGTGATAACATTAAAATGATGATTGAGTCATGTAGGTTGATATGCATGCTAGAAACACTTGTATTTTCAATAAGTCTTAGAGAATGCTTTAGGACTAGATTGTTGTTATGATCTGATTATTTTCGAGGTTAATCTATTTATTATGCATAGAATTTTATAATAGGTTCTTAGTGATAAAGGCATGAAAAAGAAAAAAATGGAGTAGAAAAATGGAATTTGTTGCTAATTGTGGCTAGGCGTCAATTGGCTAGTAGCCGGCTCGTATGTTTATGTGAGTAGTCTAGGGTTGAGCAAGATGGAGCGAAACGCACTTGCTCTAAAATTTTGAAAAAAAAAAGAAAAAAAAAAAGAAAAAAAAAGAGTATGTGTTTATGCATAATTGATCACGAGTGGGCTCTTTGGTATTCGAGTTATTAAGTTCGTAGGGGACTTTGTGCCTAGTGACCTAAGGCTTTTAGAGTCTGGGATCTGCTAACCTAACGCTCGCTACATGGATACCATTGTATAAGTCTTTTGTGGACATCACTCATTGCACGGTCAAATAAGCATTACTGTTAGGAATAAAAAGCATGATTCCATGATAAGCTCCAGAATTCTTATAGTGTTATAAGTCACTTTGTGCCTAGAATTTTTATTCTTTGTATAATCATGTGATTGCCTTGATGATAGTTGAGTCATAATAATTGATTTAGTTCCGGAGCATATCTGTTAAGCATCTGAACACACCACGTTTCTGGCTGTATGTTAGTTGGCATGGTTTGATTGATCTTTAGTCGCCTAATTGCATTTGTTGAGATGTTGTAAGTTGGTTGGTTTGTTCGTAGTAAGGGGGATCGCTGCATTTCATATAGATTGCATTCATGCATGTTTTTATTTGTTTTTGAGTCTGTGATGCTTGAGGACAAGCATCGATTTAAGTTTGGGGGTGTGATAAGTGGCATTTTATACCACTTAGAATGTCTTAAAATGGCTTAAATTGGTGTCTTGAAATCAAGTATTTTGTGTATTTGATGCGTTTTTCTAGTGTTTGTGCGTTTCAGGGTAATAGTTGCATTTCGGGGGAGTAATCATCAATAATAAGCCTTGGCATGTGTCTAGCATCGCGAGAGGGAAGAAAGGAGCAGATTACAGTGAAGAAACGGAGCAAAAATCAGACATTTTCCAGTAGGGGTCTGAGCGCCCGCTCATCTATGCTAAGCGGCCGCGCAGGAAGCTGAGCGCACGCTCAGCTATGCTGAGCGGCCGCGCAGGGTCGGGAAATTAAAATATTTATATTAGACTTCTACTTCTGTTTGGCTTCCAACTTTTGTGTAATCTGAGTTTTATGGGACTTCTATATAAGTAGATTCAGAGACGTTTCACGTGTGTTGAATCGTTGTATTAATCGAGGAGCGAAGGAGATAAGGAAGAAGACCATTTTAGCACACCGCAACGAAGAGGAAGCATATTTTCTTGTGATTCTTTATTTCGTTGTAACGTTGGATGCTAGTTTTCTTTGCTTTGAACCTATTTACTCTTGTGACGTACTCTGGTTTAATATAATAAGTTTAGTTATTATTATCTTGTGTTTATTTATCATGTTTTCATATGAACCCATGATGATGATAAGTGCTAACATGGGCTAATCGTGATCATGGGGTTGTAACGGATTTACTATGGAAGTCTTTAGTTAGTTGTTTAATACCTTAGTGTGTGATGATTGTATGATATCTAGTATTGGTTGTGCGTATTCGTCTTATGTGCGTCGCGAACATATAAGATAGGGAGTTAATCTCTTGTGAAGCGACGATGGATCTCGAGATTTAGAACTTGCCATGCTAGCATAGGTTCATGTATGATGTTGCATGATTAGTGGGTAACTCTAACCGTTTTATTCGCCCTGTGTAATCAAAAGGAATAACTTATACTTAAATCATTATGTTGTCAATTTATGTAGACATATAGGGACTCAACATAATTGATGCCTATTCAACTTCTATCTTAATTGTGGATGTTTGGTAGAATGGTATTAGTACAATGAAAGTTGGCTTTTATCAGTTTCGTGTTATTCGATTAATATCATCACTATTGCATACTAAGGGTAATAACAATGACTATTGAAGGAAGTAGTAATGAAGTTGTGATCTCATGAGTGTTTTATTATTGTTAATCCGAAGTGTTAATTAAGTGGTTAATTTTAGTAGTTAATTATAGTTAACAATTAGTTAATATAATTCTAAGTGTTTTTGTCTTAACATTGAGAAGTAAACATACATTGGTGAGTGAGTTTAATTGAACATAATTAGTCCGAGTCTCTGTGGGAATGAACTAGAAAGTATTCTATATTACTTGCGAATGCGTATACTTGCGTGTGTTATATCGCGTGTTTTCGCCCTAACAGTTTAGCTCTCTCACATTCTTTCTTCAAATCTATCTGATTTATTAAGTCAGATTCTAACTGTTCATTCCGAGATTTCAGGATCTCAATTTTAGTTATAAGTCTATTATTTTCTAGAGTCTTATTCTTAAAATTACCATGCAGAGATTTAAGAATAGATTTCAATTCAGAAATATCTTCAGTATCAAAAGAGAAGAAGGAAGTTGGTACCTTAGACTTAGAGGAGGCAGGATCATCAAGACTAGCCATTAGTGCATAGCATGTGTCTTCATTTTCAGAATCAGAGGAGTCCATCCAATTCTTGCTTGATGTGATCAGGGCTTTGTTCTTCCCTTTATCATGCTTTGATTTCTTGCACTCTGTGGCAAAGTGACCAGGTTCATCACAGTTGTAGCACTTGATCTTTGTCATGTCTACCTTTCCAGCTTTAGAGTCCTTTCCATCTTTTCTCCCAGTTGACTTCCTTTCACTTCCAGTAAACTTCTTCCTGAAGCTTCTGTTCTTCTTAGACTTCCTGAATTGCATCCTCCTGAAGCCCTTAACTAGCAATGCGGCCATTTGCATGACATCAGAATCTGTCATGTTCTCATCAACTTCAGAATCAGTATCATCATCAGAATTTGATGATGAGTCATCAGTATCTGATTCTGACAAATTTTTCTTCTTTCTTATAACTCCAACAGACTTTTCTTTTGAAGCTTTATCATTTACTTTCAAAGCAACAGATTTCCCTTTGCTGCTTTTCCTCTCTTTCCTTTGTTGGACTTCCAAATCATGAGTTCTCAGCATGCCATAGACTTCATCCAGAGTAATTATTTCGAAATTATACTGATGTCGTATGATTGAAGTCTGAGTCTCCCATTCTTCACTTAAGGCTCTCAAAAACTTGGTGTTTGAATCCTCTCGATTATACACCTTTCCCACCAAAGACAGATTGTTGAGCAAGGTCAGAAATCTGTCATAAATGTCAGTGAGACTTTCATCAGGCTTAGCCTCAAAGTGTTCATATTCTTGAATCAGAAAAGCCCTTCTGTTCTTATTGATGGCCATGGTTCCTTGACATTGAGTTTCAAGAGCATCCCAAATCTCTTTGGCAGTCTTGTAGGCTATCACCCTGTTTGACATCACAGAATCAAGACTATCATGCAAAATGTTTCTCACCTTTGCATCTTTCAACATAGCTACTTTCTCTTCTGGTGTCCATTCACTCTTCTCCTTTAGCTTCAGCAACAGTAGGAGTTGCAGGTACCAGTTTTGTTGGCATATATGGTCCATCATTAATCACATCGAGATAATCTAGATCTATAGCTTCGAGGTGCATGAGCATCTTTACCTTCCATGTAGTATATTCAGTCTTTTTCAGAATGGGAATTTTAATACTTTCATACTTGTTCAGAGACATGTTTAGATCATTTCTGATTGTAAGTTTATCAGTGAGCTCTGATATTAATTGTTGCCCAGTGAAGATACAATCGTTTAAGGGGGGTTGGATACAATTATATAAATGTTTTGAATAAGTAATAAAATATAACAGCTTTTTATATATCTGATAAAAACTGTTACAAAACTCTCTCAAGAAATACTGATGTTCTTGAGAGCTGCTAGGTCGAATGATACTCGAGATCGTTACCCTAGGTGATGACCTAAACTGTGTTTATATACTACACAGCTACAACAAATCAATCTAAGATATGCATGATCAAAAGCTAACTGAAACTGATACATATCTTCAACTGAATAGATAAAGTCCTATAACTCAGACGTAAAAGATATCTGCTCCACAATATAAGGAGAAGAACAAATCTTCTAAGCTGACTATCTTCAAATACTGATGTCATCCAAATGCCGATGATGTGTTAAATCCTGACGACACATCAGATACTGATGACACCCGAACAGCCAGATCCTGAGCTTCTTCTGATCATTGAGAATTCAATATGTAACAATGCATGTACATAACAAGACTAAGTCACTCGGGAACCCTTAAGAATCAGTTGTATGATAATCTTATTATATTTTGTGTTTATATTTCTTGAGCCTGTAAAAGTGTTAAGGAGATTAAACCGGAGGATTTTTCTATGAACAACCATCAAGCTAAGGAATAAACTTTGAGAGAAGATCAACCATGATCATGCCTCAGAGAGAAGTGTAGAAGCTTCGAATTGAATAATGTTGTTCGTGGAAAAATATTCTAAGTCACATATCCATAAGTCACAGATCAAGAAGTATATATATTTATGTCGAGAAGTCAAAAATGACTTGCAGAGAAGTCCAAAGAGATATCGACAAGTCAATCTGCTCGTAGAGAAATAAAGATATCGATAAGTCAAAAAGTCAATGTAGAGAACTGGAGATATCAACAAGTCATAATCTACTTCTAGAGAACATAAGATATTGACAAGTCAAAATACAGACAACTTGAAGATCCAAGATTATTAGTCAACAAACAATTTTATCATTGAATTGAAAAGTCTACAAATGCAGCTTGAAGAATGCAAGATCAAGGGCCAAGATGAACTGGAGAAAGGAGGGTCACATACCTGTTAAATTGTATGAAGATTTGTTCCACTTAAAGTGGAAATAGATAAATAGCCTTTAGAATATGTGTTAGTCCATTTTAGTGTAATCTTTTTAAGTTGTGCTTGTTGTTCTATAAAACATGTCACGGGTCCTTTATTTAGAAAAACAAAAAAGATCTAGAAATCTTGTATTCTCTCAAGAGAAGTAGTTGAGTTCTTATTTTCAAGAACACAGATTTGTAGCATAACAAATTTGATTTAATATAAATCAAGTGAGTTTTGATTTACATTCATTCTTTATCACTACAGATTCAAATCTAGTTGTTAAGTTCCAAAAAGCCAAAAACCTTATCTGATAATCAAGAAAATCAAGAAAACACATTCACCCCCATGTGTTGCAATTCATACTTAACACATAGTCTAGGACTCGACATAAGGTATGTTGAATACAACACAAGCAAGTTGAATTTGACATAGTCCCGAAATATAAATTCTTTTACTTAGATCTTCTAAGCCATTTACTTTAGAGCTCGACCATTTCTTCCTTGTATAGATTAGGGCTCGACCAAGTAGCATTGTATTGGGTACTTGTATGATTTTCTAAGCCTTAAACATTTTCCTGTAATCTCCTGAGTTGTAGTCCTTTCAGGTCTTCTAATCTTTTTATCTTCATATTTAAACCTCTAACATTATTCTTGATTATGAATCCCGCTTAAAATTTCTTCTAATGATAATACTTAATTTCCATTCACGGATCACTAATGTCTAGTGCAAATGGGCTGCTTCACAAATGACTAGTTTCGCTCTCACACCTTTATATTATAAACCAGTATTTTAAGTTTTCTACCATGTAACATCAGCTTTACTTGTAATCTTTTAGGTCTTCACACTGATCATAATAACTGCTTCAAATGACTTTAACCTTTTTACCCTATTGCCTGAGCATATTAATAACTTCATACAGAATTCTGTTGCAACTTCTTCACTACAACTACCAAGATCATTATGTATATGTCAAATCTTCATTCTGAACTGATTCTAGTGGAACATAGGATTATTACAAAGTCCTTATTCTATGTTGAATTATCCAAAATAACATTTTTGAGATAATACATTCAGTTTCAATTTTGCTCAAGAATATCCCCCTATTTGACAGTTATACCTGACGGTCAAATAACAGTGGATAAACAACATTTTGGAGGATAACTCAACTAACTATGTCTCCAAAAATAGAATTTCAATCAGATTTCCGACATTCAGCTCTGGACTTATAAATAATACTATTTTATACCTTCTGCACCTTCAATAAATTTTTATTTCCAAAAGAGATCCGGTTCTTTTCTCCCTTATGTAAAGTTGCAGATAAATATGTATTACAAAGTTCCAAAATTCGTCTTCAATGTTCAGATCTTCCCATAGAGCACAAAGAAAATATTTTGGAACCAATAATCTCTCACCCTAAGGTGAAGAACTCCCTTTTAGATAAGAACTTTACCCCTTAGTAAAAGAAAGATCATTTTTATGACTTCTTCATTATAATTTCTCCCCCTTAGTTGAGAAAGCCTTCAGAGTGTATTAGAACATTTAGCTAATCCTTCCAAAGTGAATGTAGAAGGATCAAGATTATCAACCAAAGTGAAGAAACTATATTAAGTAACCATTTTTCTCGCACTGCAAATGCGTGAATTCTATTTAGTGTTTTCACAATGTGTTTCACTCCACTCTGCACTCAATATCATAACGTGTCACTCACTCAAAACTCCAAACATCCAAGTGTACTTGTAAAGAAAATTCTCTTTATAGAAAGTTGTCTTCCACATTCAAGGATGAAAACTATCAATCAAGAGATTTAGAAATGTTGCTCAAATTCTATGAAGAAGTAAATCTCTTAAACTCGGTAGATTAAATCAAAGTCCACATTTATAAGTTACAATTCTAACCGGAAGTCAAAATCATTTCCATATTTATTCTAAAAAGTTGATCAAAGATATGTCATTATGGATTAGAGATTTCTACTTAATTCTCTGAAGACTTTTATCATTGATAATGAACCTAAGAGAAATCCATAGGTCCAGAATCAGAACCTCATCCATACATCAGAGTATAAGACTCTAAGGCCCGAGCTTAGGATTAAAACTCAATTATTTTTATTAGCCTTAATATGATTTGACAATAATTGCTACGCCAATACCTTTCTAGTGTGTGAATCTCACATGTGCATTTGAGATATTTAGATCAAGGGCCATTGACTCGCATTCATATGCCCCGGTGACAGGCGAAATTTAATAGATTACACTATGTTTAACTAAACGAATTCGAATTTATATTTGAACTCAAACTCATATACGAGCAGAGTTCAAACACAAGTTTGAAAATACGAGTTCGAGCTCTAGCACAAGTTCGAACTCGTTTAATTAAACGAGCTGAGTCAATTATATACTGAAAGCGATCAGAACTCGGCTCGAAATTCGAGAACTCGACCCGGCTCTAATCCGGACTCATTTAAAATTTACAAATGTTTAAAATTAAAATTTTATGTTTGTTAATTTTTCCTAATTTATTTTAATGTTGAATTTGCGAGCCAAGTTGGCTTGGCTCATTTAATAAACCAAACTAGTTTAGCTTAGTGAAATCATGACTCAGGTTCGTTTTTTGAACGAATAAACATGGGCCAGACAGACGGCCCAATTGAGTGAGGAGAGTTGCTAAACCCTAGTGATTATAAATTAGGTTTTTTAAGATCTTTTTCTTCCTCAGCTTCTTCTTTCCCACAGCGACTAACATCAAAATGGTATATACATCCCATCCATCATATTAATTCTAAATCTCTCTATTGTTTATATGATACATACTGGTATATTTAATTTGATTGAATTTATAAAAAAATGCAGGCTTCGGACAGGAAATTAGCCAATCCCATGAGAGAGATTAAGGTACAAAAGCTTGTTCTCAATATCTCTGTCGGAGAGAGTGGTGATCGACTCACCAGGGCCTCTAAGGTACCCCTTCTCTTTATTTATTTGTGTATTAACAGAGGGAGAGAGAGAGAGATAGAGATAGAGAGAGAGAGAGATAGAGATAGAGAGAGAGAGAGAGAGAGAGAGAGAGAGAGAGATAGAGATTTGTGTACTTTACTGTTATTCATATTTGGGTTGCTCTATTTTACAGGTCTTGGAACAACTCAGTGGCCAAACCCCTGTTTTCTCTAAAGGTTTTTTATTTTTACTCTTTTTATTTTTTATTTTATTTTATTTTTATAGTTGTATAGTTATTAATAAGCAACTGCATTGATATCAAGCATAAGATTAGTTCTTTTTGTTCATTTCACTTTAGCATTTTAGCCTACACTAAAAATGAAATCAAAAATGAAATCAGTTGAGTTGTTTTATGTATGAAAGATTAGAAATCTCTGGATTCATCTGAGCTCAGTGATTTTTTGTATATTGAGGTTTTTTTTTTACTTTGGAACAGTTGAAAACATGTGTTGTGTACTGTGCAGCAAGGTACACTGTGAGGTCTTTTGGAATCAGACGTAATGAGAAGATTGCGTGTTATGTCACTGTGAGGGGTGACAAGGCCATGCAGCTACTTGAGAGTGGGCTTAAGGTTAAGGAGTATGAATTGTTGAGGAAGAATTTTAGTGATACTGGTTGTTTTGGCTTTGGTATCCAGGAACACATCGATCTTGGAATTAAGTAAGCGGTTCTATTGTTTCTGTATCAAGTTCTTGCCATATGTTAAATATATGCTACTCTTTGTTGTATAAAATCGAAAATCTGTCTATTTATACAATAACAAGAAAGTACTCACATTGTTTGATATTATATGATTAATATTTTGGTACTGGTAAGAAATAAACATATAAGAATTCTCTAAATGCCTTTATCATGGTTCGTTTGGATTGTTTTGTACTTAAGGTTTAAATCTTTGTTGGTGAAAGACCCAAGTTTGATGACTAGATCATCCCTCTTTCTTCTAAAGTTCTTTTTTAATTGTTATGCTACTCTTCTGTCCAACGAAACTAGTCTAAGGTATGCAGTCAAGCAAGCTTCCAGTGCCGAATTTGTTAGGAAGTAGATGTTGAAGCTTATGAGTATATATATTTGAGAACTGTTTTTTTCAAAAAGTGTGTACACAATCATTTATGTAACTATACTTTTTAGTCTGGGTTAGCCTTGATATGCTCAAGAATTCATTCTGCCTTTGTCTGGTTTCTTTAGCAGAACATAACACTCTTTTAACTTGGCACTATATTTCGTGGAGCTAATGAATATGTGTCTAACATGTATACCTTTTTTAATTGTTAGTTTAATTATCTTTATCCTATTATATTGGGTCTTTCTGGACGCCCTTTTGTTTTACAGAAATTTTCTATTGGAAGGATTATTTTTGATTTAGTATCTTCGAATTTTAGTTTGGAAACATGGGAATGTGATCATTGAACAATAGGCTTAATATTAGATCAGGACAATTTGAAAATTCCTTGACAGTTCAGAGGTTTCATTTACTTAACGTTTCTTAAGAGGACCGAGTGTTTTTTAATCCTTTAAGTGGTTGCATGGGAAGGCCGTGGTTTCAACGTTTAAATAATTGTACGCTGACTTCTTTTTCACCATTGATATATGATTAGATTTGGGGGTATTTTTAGATTATATGTAAGCGGCAGTTGATCAAGTTCTCACCATTAAACTTATGCCAGCCTAACATGATCACTCTTATAATTTGCTCCCACTTCTATTTACTTGTTTTATATTCTTTCCAGGTATGATCCTTCAACAGGAATTTATGGCATGGATTTCTATGTTGTGCTTGAGCGCCCCGGTTACCGTGTTGGACGTCGTCGCAGGTGCAAATCTCGTGTTGGAATTCAGCACAGAGTTACAAAGGAGGACGCAATGAAATGGTTTCAAGTCAAATACGAGGGTGTGATCCTTAATAAGTCCCAGAATATTGGAAATTAGACGGGTACTGGATTAGCTTCAGTATGTACCAACCTTGAGGCTTTTTGGAGTATAAATTGTGAACATTTAAGTTTAATATTTGAAGTTTGTTGCAGTCGTGTATTGTCTATCTATGAAATCTTCGGGCTATCAAATTCTGTCAAAAAGATAACTGATTGAACAATTATTTTATATGGCTCTCATATTAGTCTTTTGTATAAATCACCAGACTAGAATGTTGGTGGGAAAAAACAAAGCTGTACAAAGTTGCATAAGCTTGATGCCCGAAAGCATGCTGTAATATGGATCTGCCACTGCTTGCGATCTTAATCTAGCTGTCCTTGTGATCTCTTGCAATTACAGTGTTTGTAGTCACTAAAAGGTTGAATGTTGAAGGGGTATGTGGCCTCTTTTTAATTTTGTAGGCAGAAGCTCTTAAACAGGACTTGTCCGTTTTTTTACATGTTGAAAACGAAATATAAAGTTGCACATATAATGAAAGCCCAAAAGCACGAAGCTGCACAGTAAATTACACGATTGCTGGCAGAGTTTGTGTTAATACAGATGTGCCTCTCTTTGCTTGCGATCTCGGATCCCCCTCCCCTCGTGACCTTGTCATTACAGGATTTACAGTTACTACAAGGTTGAATATTGAAGGGGTATGCTCTTAAAGCTTTAACCATTTCTCTTTAACATGTAAAAATCTTAAGCAAGAACCACATTACCGTGTTCGTAAAAACAAGCACGATGGGATCCCATTCGTTCATCTCTAACATTTGAATCATCGCGACGTCGATATTGCTTAGTACTATAAGATTAGTGTTATATCTTGCAAAAGAAATGAAGTCCTTGGCAATTGTGACGGAAGAACAAGAGGCCCTCAAACATGCATAGCCAACTTCAGTCCAAACCAAGACCTGTTAAAAGGCCCTACAAATTAAAGAGAACCACATTATGGAAAGAAACTTGAAGCAATTAAAATTTAAATATCCTTTACTGGCTCCTGAAATACTGCATTTTCATTTTTCAGAGCTTCATCATCACCTATTGCTCTTAATGACCATTTGGCATTTGCTCCTCCGCCGTCAAATTCAGAAACGATATGCATGACTGGGTACACACTTAGCAATCAGCATTACTGAAATTGTAAGATTAATCAGGCATTTCAGATCAAATCTCATAACGAGTAAAGCTTAGGACATAAGTGCGCCATGACTAGAAAAAACGAGAAGCATCATCGCATAAAAAAACTTTAAGTATCACAAGTCAATACCACACTTAGTTGAACCTAATGACTAAATATCTCACAGCAAGGAGGGGCTTTAAGCCTTTGACTGAGGTGGATTTTTTTACATAGAATGTACGGGCATCTCAATAATCCTTACAGAAAACCAAACAAATTCACTGCTACTAACACAACCTCGTCATTCTGCTTGTATTAACTGGCAACCGAGTTTCAAAAGCTATAAAGAAATTCATGAGCATGACACATACTGGTTTGTTTACAAGCATACCTACATATAACACGGTTACAACTGTGCAATGATTCTTAAATCCCAGGTTAATTAAATATGCCAATAAAAAAATCAGCACGACCAGTTGCATTTGCGGCTTCTAACAATCTTTTTGCCAGGATAGATGGTGTCCCCTATCAGCTCATTAGCCTATTTAATTGCCTCAACCGAGACCTGTAGACAAATATCGCGGGGGAGGGGTATATAAACTTACATGCACAATGATAATTTCAATTCACGATGTGGCTCTTCCGATGTCATGTCCGGACGCTGGGTGTTGGTAAAATAACATCGATGGGAGATTTGAGCCCCGCGATGCCTCCGACGCGAGAGTAATAATTCGCTTTTAAATGATGAAGTTAGAAATGTAAGGAGGTTGTAGGCGTGCCTGTTTTTCTTGGGCTACTATCCCAGGATAGGATTTAGGGGTTGATACCTTTCAATCAGGGTCGCTCATCCCTTGGAGCGGAGGGGTACCGGGGACCTATGGATGCTTTACATGTGTCCAGGTTAGGATGGTACAAGAGTGAGTGTGGAGATCCTTATCCATCTCCGACTGTCATTATCACATAAGATCCTCAGTGGTGGTTTATACTTCATGTATTATGCGCTATTTGGGCCTTCTGGGTTAGGAGCTGTAGGGTTGCTTTGGTCCTGGGCCACCTGGGTTGGGTCGAACCTAGATTAAGTAACCCAAACCCCGGTTCGAGAGGGATTTTATACCCTTTCATTTGCCTCTCATTCCATTATACATATTTTTTGGATGGGGAACAGTGAATCATTGTTGGTTTGTAGAGAAAATTTACTTTTTTCTTGTCTCCCAGTCCATGTTCGTATTAAAAGGTTCAAGCCGAACTAGGATGTTTTATTTATTGTTTCCTTGAAGAAAAAATCTGCTTCTCTCTTGCCCCCAGTCCAGGTTGGGTATAGAGAGGTCCAGCCCGACTAGGATGTTGATTCATTTTTCCTCGAAGAAAATTTTGCTGCGTTCCTGCCCAGCAGTCCGAGTTGAGAGTGAAAGGATAGACCCGAATTAGAAAAATGAATCATGATTGTTTTGTAGAGAAAAACTTATTGTTCTTTGCCCCCCAGTCTGGGTTGAGAGGTAAAAAACAAATCCGGACTTGTAAGTGAGTCCCTATTGCTTTATGTACTCAATTGGATCCTCACTAGGATGGAGTCATGATTGTTGTGTAGATTGGGTCCGGATTAGCTGGGGTTATGGTAAAATCTGGAATTTGAAACGATTTTTCAGATTTCCCCCTGAATTTGAATTGTTGGGGGTTTATTTTTTCCTCAAACGATACGCTGGAATAATGGTTATTTATTATCACAACTGTATATATTTTTTGTTAGCTTTAACAATAGTTTCACGATCAATATGTGTTTGCCACGCATTCTTGACGGTTCCTCTTTGTCGTGGGCTATAAAAGCCCCTCTTCTGTTCATTCTCCACTTTTACTATATTAAAAAAAAACATCTTTTAAAGACAGAATCCCCAAAAAGTACCGAGACCTTCTTATTACCCCATCGCCATAGGATCGAGGTCTTGCTTCTTGCTTGTTTTCGTCATAATCGTGAGTTCATCTCCCCCTTCTCTGTTATTTTGTTTCAAATTGAACTTGATTTCATGCTCTTAGTTTCTCCTTTGTTCATGAATGTTCATGTCGGTATCATATATTCTGTTTTTGTTGATTGATGTTGATGTTGTTATATATTTATGTTAGTTGGTGAATGTTTGATTTGTTTGTGGCTGGGTTTGGGTTGTTAGGTCCCATAAAAGGGCTACTTTAAGCTAGAAGGGGGGTTAGCTTAATGGCCAATTTAAAATTTTTATGACATTTTAAAAATATTTATCTTGTTTTAAATATTTTACCGAGTAGTTATGCATATTATTGATGCGGAAATTAAATATAAGGAAAGAAAATTCCACACGTGAGATTTTATCCTCGTTCGCAATGACGCAACCTCTAATAGATTCGCTCACCACTACATCCTGTCCCCGAGCTCCTCTCCCGGACTCGAGTTTTTCCTTAAAATAACCCTGTTCTTTTTGTAGACGGAGAAGCCTTTATAACCCCACAAATATTTATCTTGGTGCGTTTCTCCGCATTACCACCTCAAATAAATGTGTAAACATACACAACCTATATCAGACAATAAATCCCCGTTATTTCTTCAGAGTTGATGTAGAACCCTTGGTGTAGTCTTTGTCCTTCTTAACTTTTATCGGTCTTAGATTTTAGTACTTGGCCCTAGATCTTTCATCTTCTTCATTGTGTGAAGACTATTAACTCTCCGTTAGTACGTATTAGATATGAGTCTTAGAACGAGAATCAACTCTGTTTACTTCACCTCACTGCAAAATTTAGAAGGCACTAGTTATGAAAACAATACCTTAATAAAAAGAGTTTTGGTCTAGTATAATAACTAACTAGGCTGAGGTGACTTACAAATTTCTTAAAAGAATATTAAGAATTAAATGTGGAAACATACACAACCTATCTCATACAATAACTCCCTGTTATTTCTTCAAAGTTAATGTAGAACCCTTGGTGTAGTCTTTGTCCTTCTTAGCTTTTGTCGGTCTTGGATCTTAGTACTTGGTCATGGATCTTTCATCTTCTTCATGGTTCGAAGACTACTAACTCCCCGTTAGTACGTCTAGGACTTCGGTCTTATAATGAGAATTGTTGGGAATATGTTGTGAACTTGATGATTTCATTAACAAAATACCTTAGTAGATTCAACTTAGTGAATTATGATTTAGCAAAAAAAAAAACTTAGTGAATTATGTAGCACTCGACGGATAAGGAATATAGTCCCGACGGATGACTCAATATAGTCCCGACGGATTATGATTTGATATCCATCGTGTGAGTAGCTTATGTAACAATAAGTCATGTAGCACATTTCTGCAAACACCTTTGTATAGATTCTGTAGTAGCTTATGAATCATGTAGACTGCTAGTAGATGTGCATAATAGGTTGATTAAATGTAAATAGATGATGTCTTGTAATTCTGCATAAATGAAATAGAGTCAAGTGTTAAATGGCTACCCGACGGATGATTAACAAAGCTACCCGACGGATGATCAACAAGGCTACCCGACGGATAACAAGCATGTACCCGACGGATGATCAATTCAAACATCTGTTGACAGTGACAACACAGTCACATGCGTCGAGTGTTTGCAAAAGGAATGTGACAGCCTATTCAAATGAGTTTTTGAGAACAAAGAAGCATTGTCATTTCCATGCTATTATGAATATATTCAAAGATGCTGGAATAGAGTAATGAAGTAGCATAGTATTAGACTTGATAGGTTTTGTTTTATTATCTTGTCTTATTACTGTGTAATCTTGGTGATATATAAACCAAGAGTAGCAAGTAGAACTACAACAAGACTAAGAAATACATTTTCTCAGAGAAACAATTGTAAGCTGTATCCTTTAGCATTTCTCTGTAAGTTTAGTTGTTCTTATTTGTAAGCAGCTGTGAGCTATTCAAGCTTCACATAGTTCTCTCGATATATATATATATATATATATATATATATATATATATATATATATATCTGGTGGATACATTCAAATCCACCAAAAAGTTTTAAAGACTTGTGTTTTTATTACTTTGTGTTTTGATTCATTTTAATTTATCATTCCGCACTTTGCAAATCAAAACACTCACATATATATTTTGAGTTAAAACATTTTATAATTCAGAAAAAGTTTCAAGAATTCCATTCAACCCCCATTCTGTAATTCTTGATGCATTGTTAGGGAGTAACAATTGGTATCAGAGCAAGCTCTTGAAGAACAAAGAGTTTAAAGATCACAACAAACAACAAGATGAACAAGAAGGATGTTGGAGTCAAGATTCCTTTTCTGGACAAAGATAATTACCATCACTGGAAGGTAAAGATGCATCTTCATTTACTTTCTCAAGATGAGGCCTATGTGGATTGCATAGAGAGAGGTCCTCATGTACCAATGAGAGCTGCAACTGGAAATGAGCCATCAGTTCCCAAGCCAAGGCATGAATGGTTAGATCTTGATATTGAACAAGTCAGGAAAGACAAGAAGGCCATGAATATTCTGTTCAATGGAGTTGATGGTGACATGTTTGACAACATCATCAATTGCAAGACAGCCAAAGAGGTTTGGGATACCATTCAAATAATTTGTGATGGCACTGAACAAGTTATAGGAAACAAGATGCAATTACTAATTCAACAATATGAGAATTTCCACTTTGAAGAAGGTGAAACTTTCACTGATATCTTTAGTAGATTTCAAAAGCTACTAAATGCTCTGAAGCTGCATGGAAGAGTCTACCAAACCAAGTATTCTAACCTCAAATTTCTGAGATCCCTTCCAAAACAATGGAAATCAATGACAGTGTCCTTGAGAAATTTACAAGAATACAAGGAGTTTACACTAGAGAGACTGTATGGCATTCTAAAGACTTATGAGCTTGAAATAGAGCAAGATGAAAGAATGGAGAAAGGGAGAAATAAAGGAGGGTCCATTGCACTGGTTGCTGAGTTAGAGAAAGAGAAGGAGATGAAGATAGAAGCTGTTGAGTCTACTTCAAAGGTCTGTGAAAACAAGGACAAGGGGCTGGTAGCAGAAAATGAAGATTCTTTGAGCCAGGATGATATGGATGACTTGATGAACATCTAGCATTTCTTTCCAGAAGATTTGCCAAGCTCAAGTTCAAGAAGAACTTTGAAGCAGCTAAGCCAAATAGAAACATGGTGGATAAATCAAAATTCAAATGTTTCAAATGTGGCTTGGCAGGGCACTTTACCAGTGAGTGTAGAAAGTCAGATTCCAGTAAGAAGAAGTTTGAGCCTGTGGATTATAAACAGAAATATTTTGAGTTGCTCAAACAAAAGGAAAGGGCTTTCATTACACAAGAAAATGACTGAGCAGCAGATGGTCTGGACGAGGATGAGAATGTCAGCTATGTCAATCTAGCCCTAATGGCCAAGTCTGATGAAACATAGATAAGTTCTTCAAGTAATCAGGTAATCACCACTAACCTTGCACATTTATCTAAAGCTGAGTGTAATGATGCAATAAATGACATGTCTACAGAATTATATCATTTGCGTATTACACTTAAGTCCCTCACTAAGGAAAATGCTAAAATCAAATAAAACAATTTGTTTTTAAGTGAGAGAAATAATGTGCTAGAGTCTCAGTTTATTAAATTTGAAAAACTGAGAATTGAGTGTAAGATTGCTAAGGATGAATTAATTGAGTCCTTGAAGAAAGAAGAGATTTTGAAGAAGCAGGTTGAACGAGAACAAGAGGTGATTAAGGCATGGAAAACATCTAGAGATGTTCATGCTCAAATCACAAAGTTCAAGGTATTGAGTCCTTTTGTGATGCAGCCTGGAAGAAGAATAAGGAGAAGCTGGAATCCAATTTGGTTGAAGGATTGCTAACAGATGTGGACTCGACGGATGATGAGAGCCATCCGTCGGATAACCAAAAGGATTATCCGTCGAGTGACATAAATCCTCATCCGTCGGCTGTAAGCAAACCTGTGAGTAAAGCAAAACTTGCTAAGTTAAATGAAAAATATGGATCAGTTTCCAGAAACTTCATTTCAAGAGAAACTAGTCAAGTGAAGAAGGAGAAGAAAGTGAATGTTGGTCCTCTGTCCATCAAGCAGTTGAATGACAAACTAGAAAAGATTGAGGTTAAAACAAAGGCTAAAAAGAAAAACAATAGAAATGGTAAAGTAGGGATTAACAAATATAACAAATACACACCTGACAAATATGCTCCTAGAAAAATCTGTATTAAGTGTGGTAGTGCTAATCATTTGTCTGTTAATTACAAACTTGCCATGCCTACTCCTATGTATGTACCCTCCCATTTTCCCAACATGAATGCCATGCCTTATATGCCTATGAATGTTATGTCTACACATAATATGAATGAACAATTTGCTAATATGCCATTTGCACCTAATCCCTATTATGCTGCATTTAGTATGCCTCAAATGCCATTTAGCATGCCCTACTGGAATAACATGTTTTCTAATAGCATGCCATTTCCTGTTAATCACAATGTGCATGATAATTATGTTTTAATGAATGGTTTCAAAGGTCCAACTCAGATGACTAAGGATGAATCTTATATCCCCAAGTCAAATGAGATCAAACCTAAGAAACAGAAGAAGAAAGCTAACAAGGCAGGACCCAAGGAAACTTGGGTACCAAAATCAACTTGATTTGATTTTAATGTGTGCAGGGAAACAGAAAGAATCTGTGGTACTTGGATAGTGGTTGTTCGAGACACATGACTGGTGATTCTACCCTGCTCATAGAGTTCAAGGAGAGAGCTGACCCAAGTATTACTTTTGGAGATGACAACAAGGGTTACATTATAGGATATGACTTGATTTCAAAAGACAATGTTATCATTGAGGAGGTTGCCTTAGTGGATGGTCTCAAGCACAATTTGTTGAGTATCAGCCAGCTTTATGATAAAGGCAATTCAGTGACCTTCAACTCGGAAGCCTGTGTCGTGACAAACAAGAGGAGCAACAAAGTGGTTTTCACTGGAGTGAGAAAAGGAAATGTGTACCTAGCTGACTTCAACTCATCAAATGCAGAATCTGTTACTTGTCTTCTCAGTAAAGCAAGTCAAGATGAAAGTTGGCTATGGCACAAGAAGCTATCCCATCTAAACTTCAAGACCATGAATGAGACTGTAAAGAAAGAACTGGTTAGAGGTATTCCTCAAGTGGAGTTTTATAAAAATGAACTGTGTGATGCTTGCCAAAAGGGTAAATAAATCAAAGCATCATTCAGAAAGAAGCTTGATTTAACAATTGAAGAACCTTTACAACTACTGCACATGGATTTTGTTGGACCAGTCAATGTGTTATCCATCTCTAGAAAAAGATTTTGCCTAGTAATTATAGATGATTTCTCAAAGTTCTCTTGGACATATTTCCTTAAGTCTAAAGACGAGGCTAGTGAAATCATCATCAATCACATAAGGCAAGTCAACAATCATCCTGATTTCAAAGTTAGAAGAATCAGGAGTGACAATATAACTGAGTTCAAGAATTCTGTCATGAGAGCATTTTGTGAAGAAAATGGGATTTTGTATGAGTTTTCAGCAGCAAGAACTCCACAACAAAATGGAGTGCTAGAAAGAAAGAACATATCACTTATTGAAGCTGCAAAGACAATGCTTGAAGAATCTAAGTTACCAACATATTTCTGGGCTGAAGCTGTAAATACTACATGCTACACTCAAAATATTTCTTTGGTTAATCAAGCAAAATGCATGACTCCCTACCAATTGTTCAAGAACAAGAAGCCAACTCTAAACTTTCTTCATGTCTTTGGCTGCAAATGCTATATCTTTAGAAATCAAACTGATCAGAATGGGAAGTTTGATGCTAAAGTAGATTAAGGAATTTTTGTTGGATATGCTGTTGGTAAAGCATACAGAGTCTACAATCTGAGAACGGACATTGTTGTGGAATCAATACATGTTGTGTTTGATGATAAAAAGATTGAAGGACTACAAGATGGAGATTACCATGAGAGCCTCAAATTTGACAATGTGGAGATGGTTAGTGATGACAGTGATGATGAAAGTGATCAAGAAACAGTATCAAAGGATAATGCAGAAAAATCTACTACCAATGAAGCATAAAATTCAACATCTATCGAGTTGCAAAATGCTTTATTCGTTGGGAGACAATCTGCTTTATCCGTCGGGAGACAACCAGCTTCATCCGTCGGTACTCAAAATTCACCATCTGTCGGGTCATCAAAAGAAGCTGAAAGTCAGAATAGATCACTTATAGAAAGTTCTCCTTTCTCAAATCAAAGATCCATAAACTCGGGGGGGGGGGGAGTTTCTAATAATCAAAACTCAATCACACATCAAGACAACCATGAGGCCTCTTCATCCAGAGCTAATCTACCTCAACAAAGGAAATGGACAAAGGATCACCCCTTTGAGCTCATTATTGGTGATGTATCTTCTAGAGTTCAAACAAGGAAAGCAACTCAAGAAGAATGTCTATATAGCAGTTTCCTATCTAAGGAAGAACCAAAGAAGGTAGAAGAAGCTTTGTTGGATCCTGATTGGATTTTAGCTATGCAGGAGGAGCTAAACCAATTTGAAAGGAATAAAGTATGGAAGGTGGTACCCAAGCCTAAAGGAAAGAATCCAATAGACACCAAATGGGTATTCAAAAACAAGACGGATGAAAATAGCATAGTAGTCAGGAACAAAGCTAGATTGGTTGTTAAGGGCTATTGTCAACAAGAAGGAATAGATTTTGATGAAACATTTGCTCCTGTTGCAAGACTTGAAGCCATCAGAATCTTCTTAGCCTATGCAGCCCATGCCAATTTCAAGGTCTATCAAATGGATGTCAAAAGTGCCTTTCTGAATGGAGATTTGGAGGAGGAAGTCTATATCAGTCAGCCTCCTGGTTTTGAAGATCCAAATTTTTTAGAATATGTCTACTATCTTTTGAAAGCACTTTATGGACTGAAGCAAGCACCTAGAGCCTGGTATGACACTTTGTCAAAGTTTCTTTTAGAGAATCACTTCACTAGAGGTACTGTAGAAAAAATTTTATTCTTTAAAAATGTTAATGTCTCTAGCATACTTGTTCAAATTTATGTAGATGGCATTATTTTTGGCTCTACAGATGAAAAATTTGCAAAACGTTTGCCAAATTGATGCAAAGTAAATATGAAATAAGCATGATGGGAGAACTAACTTACTTTCTTGGTTTGCAAGTTAAGCAAGTTAGTGATGGAATATTCATTAGTCAAACTAAATACATTTATGATCTTTTAAAGAAGTTTGAACTAATGGATTGCACATCTGCAAAAACTCCAATGGCCACTGCAACTAAACTTGAATTAAACACTACTGAAAAGTCTGTGGATATTTCAAGTTATAGAGGCATGGTTAGCTCACTTTTATACTTAACAGCTAGTATGCCAGATATAATGTTTGCTACATGTCTCGGTGCTAGATTTCAGGCTGATCCTAGAGAATCTCACTTAGTAGCTATTAAGAGAATTTACAGATATCTCAAGGGAACACCAAAACTTGGCATTTGGTACCCTAGAGATTCTGGTTTTGATCTAACTGGTTATTCAGATTCAGATTATGCAGGTTGTAGAATTGATAGAAAAAGTACAATAGGAACCTGTCAATTTCTAGGAAACAAGCTTGTGTCCTGGTTCAGTAAAAAGCAAAATTCAGTTTCTACTTCTACAACAGAAGCTGAATATATTGCTGCTGGCAGTTACTGTGTACAGATTTTGTGGATGAAAAACCAATTGCTAGACTATGGTCTGCAAGTGGAAAGAATTCCTATTTTCTGTGATAACACAAGTGCAATTGCCATCACTGAAAATCCAGTACAACATTCAAGAACAAAGCACATAGACATCAAGTACCACTTCATAAGGTAACATGTAATGAATGGTACTGTGGAATTATATTTTGTTCCAAGTGAAAAACAGCTTGCAGATATATTTACCAAGCCACTGGATGAATCCACCTTTTCAAGGTTGGTAAGTGAGTTAGGTATGCTTAATTACTCTTGAATCTTTTCAGATAATTTTCAATTTGTAATGTAGCGAGAAATTTAATTGATTTTTCAGTGTTGGATGAAATTTTGGGTAAGTCAAAATTTACATCCCGACGGATGATCATTATCCATCGAGTTTGATCATCCATCGAAATACTGCTTGTTAATAAAATCAATTATTTTTCTGGAATATTTTATAACTCGACGGATAACTGTTTATCCTCATCCGTCGAATTGTCTAAGTCCTAGCTGTTAATTTTCTAAACATTATCCATCGAGTATACTTACAGTTTATAAGCATAACACGACGAATAATTGATGGATTTTTTACAGTTTATTTTTAAACGACTATTTTGGGCAATTCTTATTGGTTACTTTATTTTACTTTATTATTTTTGCCAGTTATTTTTGAGATAGTATAAAAGCATAATTTATTTTCATTGCTTTTCTTTTATCATTCTCAAATCATCTGCTCTAACTTCTCTCTTTCTCAAAAGCACTTACTCTCTCTCTCTCTGCAAGTTTTTACTCTCTAACAATGGCACTAGTCATCAAAATCATGTCTCAAACTGGCTTTATCTATGAGAAGAACAATTTCACGGCTGTAATGAACAAGAGGATTCAGCAGTCTGGCGACTACCACAAAATGATGGAATTTGTGAAGAACTGCAAACTCAACTATGCCATGCTGAAATCACCCACCATTTACTGTGAGGTTGTTGAAGAAATGTGGACGACTGTAGTGTACAACTCAACTGATAAGACTATCACTTTCACTATTAAAGGTAAGGAATTTGGTGTTAATAGTGATATTGTTAAAGCATGTTTCAAAATTCATGATAATACTGTAACTTCCTCACACACAGACACTGACATTGTTAAGATACTTAATTCCATGGGCTTTGCACTCTCTACTTCTAAATTAAGTGAAATTAGGAAGTTGGGTCTTAGAAAGGAATGGAGTTATCTGTGTGATGTAGTTACTAAAGTATTTTCTGGTAAAATCAGCAATTTTGATTCAGTTAATATCTCTATGCTCAACATGCTTTACATGCTAGTAACTGATAAATTTTTCAACTTTAGTGATCTTGTCATATTTGAGTTGGGGTTTAAGTTAGGGGAGCTAAATAAAAGGGGTAAAAATGTTTATTATGCTAGATTTTTAATGATGGTTGTTAACCACCTCTCTGAGGATATTGTGCTTGAGAACCCAACCAACAAATTAGATTGTTGGGTTCAAGAGAGAATAATCATTGCAAATTTAAACAGAGCAAACCACCACAAAGAGGTGCCACTCTTCTATTTTCCAGTTATGGAGGCACCTCAGGTAAGTGAGATAATTTCAACTATCTCTACTCTTCCAGCCTCAAAAACTTCTTTGCATTTTAGTGTAGCTATAGAAACTGTGTCATTGACCCAACAGTTGCCGACCCAAGCTACCAAATCCAAAATTTCAAAAACAAAGACAAAGAAGGCCCCCTCTGGTGTCTCTCAAAAGATGCCAGTTGTAAAATTCACCAAACCAAAAGAGGGGAGTGTGAAGGTGGGTAAGAAAGGTGAGGGACAGGGTGAACATCAAAGTAACCCTAAGGATAAGGTTGGAGAGGTGAGTGTTTTCCAGCCTAGCCACACTGCAGTTTCCCAACAAACTGCAGTGCTTAATAAGGACATTAGCTCATTACTGGTTTCATCCTCCCAAAAGGATGTTACCATTGAAATAAACTCTCAGCCAAGAGCACAGGCCAAAAGGGTAATGGACACAAGCTCACCCCAAACTTACACTAGAAAGAAGAAATCAAAGAAACTTGGGGATGAACAGGGTTCACACACTGTGCAAACTGGTGCTAAAGACACAGTCACTGCACCTTCTCAAAGTCAGGTTGATGTGGCTCCAATAAATTTGGAATCACAGCCAAAATCTCTAACAATAGAAGCACATGAAACACCAAATTCTCCCACACACTCTTTGGATATTGACATGATAAACACATCACTTCCAAATTCTCCATCTTTAACTCTCATGGAGAAGCCAAAAATCCAAGCAAGTGAGCATCATCTTCTAGATGATTTATTGGCTTACTTGCCATTTCTTTCTGAGACTGTTGAGACATTTGTGCCAAAATTTTCATCAATCTGCACAGAGTCCACAATAGTCTCCACTCCAAACTCATTTATTTATACTCTCTCGATGGATATTGTTCATCCGTTGAGTAGTGATTGTATCCCGACGGATAAGCTTAACAGCAGTTATCCGTCGGATAGTCAAACTGCTAACCCGACGGATATTCCTTATTCGTCGAGTGTCTTTGCACAACTTCAAATTTCATCAATTATTACAAGTGCAGAAGACTTAGTAGTAGTGCAATCACTCCTAGGACAGAGGGAATGGAGTGAAATGAGTGAGAGTCTGGGTTGCTCCCAGGAAAAAGGAGAGGAAAAGAGTGAACCTATGCAGTCCATTTCTTCAGGACTGGCAAAAGTGAGTGTGAGGAGTCCCACCTTAGATGGTGAAGGTGAGGGTGTGAGGGTGGGGAGCCAAGGTGAGACCTTGATACAACAAAAGAGAGATCATGAGAGAAATGCAGGTACAGGAGTGATAAGGATGGAAACCATTGCAAGTGAGTCAATGAATGTCAATGATGCAGAAAGGGAAAGGCTATTTCTATAAAAATATCAAGCTGTTATAGATTCTATTTCCCTGGATGCTGAGATATTTACTCACCCTGTGACAGCTTACCAAACTCTAGTTGTACAGGGCAATGAGGAGGCTGAAAGATTGCTGAACTTGGTGCATACTACACAATCTTTACAAAGAGCAAATGATGCAATCACTGCTATGCCTTCCAACATTGGCAGTGATTTTGGACTGGATGAAACTTCTTTTGGTGATGCTGGTGGGGATGATGAGGAAGATAGCATGAGCATAGGGGGAGATGCAGATATTCCTGCCTGGATGCTAACAAAAGAATGTTCCTACTCACATTTCCAATCAACACTATTCAAGCTAATTTATGACACCCAAATAGCCATTCAGACATCTTCCAATGCCAGCACAAAGAAACTACTCATAGCACATCTTGAAGCACTCCAGCTGCATAAAATTCAAGCCCTCCAACACAGTCAGAGTGTGGATGCAATCAAGCAAGAAATTTCTGAAGTAAAGCAGGATGTCATAGAAAGGTTGGATGCTAGACTTCCTGCTACCACCATGATTGAAATAGTTCAAAAACTAAGGAAGGAGGCTGATCTCAATAGGAAAGTTGAGGCCATGGACTCAAGATTATCTGTTGTAGAGAAATCAATGGCTAAGATACTTAACAATCAAGAAACTCAGACTGCACTACTCCAACAGTTGGTGGCTGCTCAACTCCCTCCCACACAACTTGATGATAACAAAAAGGGGGAGAAAGGCATAAGTGAGGGGGAGAAATAGCTTCATATTCAAGTTAGCAAAGTAATTGTGCCTATAATTGCTTTCACTAAGCCACCAACTAAAGACAGCATTGATCTGATTAATGAAGCAGCAGCCACACTGAGAGCAGCTGAAAAGAAGCAGTTGAGTCCATTCAACTGGGAGAAGATTGATGAGGATATACAAAAGAGGTTTGGTCTAACAAAGAAGCCAGAAAAATCAGTCATTCATCACTCTCAAGCCAGGAAAATCTCTATGAATGATATGTGCATGAATAATCTGGAAAGAGGCCAGCCATCCTGCATCAAATCTCCAAAGGCTGAACTAATATTGAAGCCAAAGGTGAACTATTCAAAATCTTCTCTAAAGAATCCTTTGGACACAGTGTATAAGACACCAAAGCCTGATGAGAAGAAACTGTTGTCAAGATCTATTGTATTCTACAAGGATCCAGTTGATTCAGCATTGAAAAGAAGAATTACTAAGGTTTTCAGGAATGGAAAAGAAATTTGTGTGGTGGCTGGACACCCTCAATTTGCTGAAGCAAAAAGAGAAGAAAAGGCAAGATTGAAGCAAGAAAAGAAGCAAGCTGCTCTAGATGCTAAAAAGGTCAAACAAAAGAAGGAGCAAGCTGCTATCTTGGCCAACTTACAAGCTGTGAAACCTACACAACAAATTCCTGAACAATCATCTGAAACCACTGAATCTAAGGAGCTGAAAATGCAAGAAGAATCACAGCAGAGAAAAAGGTTTAGATACAAACTTCATGCAAAGAGGAAAGTGAACTTTGATGAAAAGGATTTGGAAGATCAGTTTCCCAAAAAGTCTACATCTACAACAACTCAAACATCCATGCCCTCTGTGGCACATGGAGAATTTAAGATAGATCCATCCAAGAATTTTCATGGTGAACCTATCATTCCAAAGGATGAGCCAATAGACTGGGATAGTCTACCAATACCTGAACTCAATTTACCTCACTTCATGAAGCCAAAGAAGACAAAGACCAGAGCAGTCAAGAAAGTGAAGCCGTCAACTCTCAGATCTAAGTCCCTAACCAAAGCTCAAACCAAAGTCAACAAGGGAGACATCATGTACATCTGTGACATCAAGGAATTCTCATATCTAAACCTCTATCTAGATGAACTGGAAGAAGTTAAAGGGATTGATGCTTACAGGAATCTACCTGAAAGGTTAGTATTCAAGTACAAGGGAGGAAAAGAGATACAATGGCCACTTCATAGGATCCTTCAAGAAAGCCAATCTGTGCTGACAAAAGTTTATTCAACTTTCAAGAAGAACTTTGGATTCAATGTGACAGCTAGAAGACTAGTTCTAAAGAAGATTGAAGAATTGAGGAGTATTAGAGCCAAAGATGCACACCCAAAGACCTTAATTATTCCTTACACAGGGAGTAGAGTGCATCTAAGGCCCTACTGGCTGATGGAATTCATGGATGATAAAGGAGTTAGAAGATTCTTCAGATTAGAAGACCAGTTGAGCATCTCTAGCAATTAGACTCTTTTGGAAATGCAAGGAATGCTAAATCTCTCAGAATTTGATGAACTGGAATTCTACAGACAGCCCCAAAATCAGATAGAAGAAAACAACAAAAAGCTTGGAAAGAGATCCAGATCATCAAGGAAATAGATCAATCTGCTCAGGCTAGAGGAGCACCTTGAAAATGACTGTGAGCAAATCTTTGTAAATTTTTTTATTAGCAACACTGTTTAGTTTTATCTACTACTTTTTAAATCTGTATTTTTAGAGTGTTTTGTGATCATCAAGTTTCTCTTAATTTATGGCTACAAATTCTAGTAGACATAAATTGGGGGAGATTGTTGGGAATATGTTGTGAACTTGATGATTTCATTAACAAAACACCTTAGTAGATTCAACTTAGTGAATTATATAGCACTCGAAGGATAAGGAATATAGTCCCGACGGATGACTCAATATAGTCCCGACGGATGATGATTTGATATCCATCGAGTGAGTAACTTATGTAACAATAAGTCATGTAGCACATTTCTGCAAACACCTTTGTATAGATTCTGTAGTAGCTTATGAATCATGTAGACTGCTAGTAGATGTGCAGAATAAGTTGATTAAATATAAATAGATGATGTCTTATAATTCTATATAAATGAAATAGAGTCAGGTGTTAAATGGCTACCCGACGGATGATTAACAAAGCTACCCGAAGGATGATCAACAAGGCTACTCGACGGATAACAAGCATGTACCCGACGGATGATCAATTCAAACATCTGTTGACAGTGACAACACAGTCACATGCGTCGAGTGTTTTCAAAAGGAATGTGGCAGCCTATTCAACTGGGTTTTTGAGAACAAAGAAGCATTGCCATTTCCATGCTATTATGAAGTTATTCAAAGATGCTGGAATAAAGTAATGAAGCAGCATAGTATTAGACTTGATAGGTTTTGTTTTACTATCTTGTCTTATTACTGTGTAATCTTGGTGATATATAACTTAAGAGTAGCAAGTAGAACTACAACAAGACTAATCAAACATTTTCTCAGAGAAACAATTGTAAGTTATATCCTTTAGCATTTCTCTGTAAGTTTAGTTATTCTTATTTGTAAGCAGCTGTGAGCTATTCAAGCTTCACAGGGTTCTCTCGATATATATATATATATATATATATATATATATATATATGGTGGACACATTCAAATCTACCAGAAAGTTTTAAAGACTTGTGTTTTTATTACTTTGTGTTTTGATTCATTTTAATTTATCATTCCGCACTTTGCAAATCAAAACACTCACATATATATTTTGAGTTAGATCATTTTATAATTCTGAAAAAATTTCAAGAACTCTATTCAACCCCCCTTCTGTAATTCTTGTTGCATTGTTAGGGACTAACAAGAATCAACTCAGTTTACTTCACCTCACTGCAAAACTTAGAAGACACTATCTGTAACGACTGGGAATTTCGCGACAAATTAAGTGAATAAAGTATGATTTTTTTTGTGGTGTAATTATAAATTATGAGATTTAATAAAGGGATTAAATGATTTTGTTAATTGTCCTTATTGTATATTACTAACTGAGAGCGTAAGATGATGCGTTCCAGTTTGATGAGTCAGCTTAGGGGTTAAGCTGTATTGTCGGGCCGTTAGGTAGAACGGAACCCGTCCAAAAAAGGGATTAAAGTGTTTAAATGTGAACTATGTGTTGTTATGCGAAATGGAATGTTTAAGTGAGTATTATGTTCTAGTGACGTGTCGGTTGGTAAAGATAATTGTGAAGCGTAATTGAAATGCTTAGTGTTGGGCCGTCAAGCAGAACGCAATCCGTTACGCAAAAAGAGGAATAATAATAAGGAAAATTTTATGATCATATATGAGTTGTGATATGTGAATATATGTGCTTGCTTGTCTGTTTGCATGATTACGTGACCTTTTGATGTTTAAAAGGATTTAAGGGGATTTATTTAATTTAAAATAAGGTTTATTGAACCTTATTACATTTTTATAAAATTATTCGAGTAAGGTCAAGGCGTGAAATTTGTTTTGTTATCTTCAAAATAGTCCTAGAGACTTTCTAAAAATGATAGATGGATTTATTTCGTGATCGTTGCATTTTAAAATGATTTTATGGAATTAAAATGCTATTTTCAGCATAATCTTATAAAATTCGTATTAAATCACCTTTCACTCACAAATTATTTTAAAAATATGGCTGAAAATTTAATTTTGAGATCTACGTTTTAAAATTATTATTCTTTGCATTCCCATCTTTTTCGAGAGGGTTGTTCATTAATCAAATTGGTTTTAAGATTCAGAATTAAAGAAAAGTAGTATAAAGGAAAATTCTAGAAGCTAGTGGGTAAAAAACTTTTATACCCTTGGCTATTCACTATATATAACCTCCCTCCCTCCTCTCCCCTTTTTCTTTTTCCTCACCCGGTCTCACTCTCTCTCATCTCTCACTTTCTCTCATCTCTCTTTTTTCTCTCTCAAACTCTCTCTCTCTCTCTCTCTCTCTCTCTCTCTCTCTCTCTCTCTCTCTCTCTCTCTCTCTCTCTCTCTCTCTCTCTCTCTCTCTCTCTCTCTCTCTCTCTCTCTCTCTCTCTCTCTCTTCTTTTCTGTCAGTATAACCCCCTTCTCTCATTGATATCTATAGAATCATTCATGAAACTTCATGCTCATCCTAGATATATACTTTAAATCATTTGCATGTGTGTATTTGTACTTGCATGCGGGTGTATGTATGTGAGTTGGGCTCGGTTTTGAGCCGTGTATGTAGTTTTTGCTTCCTTCGAGTGATTGCTTGTAATTTCTGTAAATTTTTGTGAAGATTAATCCTTGCATGCGTGTGTTGCTGTGTTTTTGAAAGAAAATCGAGGGTTTTGTGGTTGGACACCCTCGAATGAGGGCACCACCATGAAGCCACCGCCACCAGTGATGAACTCCGGTGAACCGGTGGTGAGTGATAATGTTATAATTGAGCTCTAGTATTCATAAAACTTATTTTCGGTGTTTGCATGTGGTGATTTCTTAAAAACTGAATGGGTTTTTAATTTCGGAAGTTATTGAGTTAATTTTTGTTGATTAGAGTGATTGTGGATTATTGTTTTAGGATAATAGTGGAAAATCAGAATGGATATTGGTTTAAAGAGATGAATTGATAATTGCATATAAGATTTGAGTATAATCGAATAAGTTTAGTTTGATTTGTAAAGAAAATGAGTTGAATGTCTAAGTTAAGGTTTAAAACAAGTTGAAATTGTGATTTAAAACTTTGCATGGCAAAATTGATCTTTGCATGTGTGTTTTCTTGAAAAACCCGAATGGGTCTTATGGTTAAAAAGAGAATTAAGTTGATTTTGTGAGTTTATATGCTAATTGTATTAGTTGCTAGTGATAATTGAAAGGAGAACTTGGTTGCATGACAATGTTGGATGGTGCTTATGTTCGAATTTTTGATAATTGAAAGAAAGTGTTGATTTTTGATTTTTAATGTGATTATGATTTGATTTTAGGATTAAAAAGGATGAAGCTTGATTGCGTAATTGACTCTTGTAATTTGCATGTTACCAAAAGAGGTTTATTTGTGTTTGATTATGTGTGATTAAAATTGAGTACACTTGATTGTGTTTTGTGGTTATAGCCGAATGGAATATAGGAATAAAAGTGATTGATTTGGTTTCATTACCTTGCTAAGTGATTGCATATGAAATTCTAGGAGATATGTGATTTATTTGTTTGTTTTTGTTCGAATTAAGTGTTAAAAAAGGAAGGATTGAGTTGTCTTGTTATGAGGTTATATAATTGATATGATAACTCAAGTATAGATGTCGTATTTATAGCGTAATGCGTGATTCGAAGTCTATTTGGTTAAAGTATACGGGCTTTGGTATAACGTGTTGTGTGATTAATTGATTATATATATACTCTTAGGGTATTGCGATTAAGGGAATTATTAAGCGTTCTGGGAACGTCGAGTGGGAATCTAGTTAAGGTTTTGATTTTTGGATTATAGATTCGGAGCGTGAGGGCATTCAGGCTAGGAAAGGGAAAAGTGTACTAGGTGGTAGTAGTTCAACCTTTGTGAAACATGAAAGTGAATTCTGGAAAGTAACTCTACTTACTTGTGCAAATTGATATAGAAAGGATATTTTTCATGCCATGATAGAGTATTGAACTTTTGTAGTGTTTGTACACTTATTATTGTTTCTTGAGATACTCTGTCATTGTCCTTGTGAACCTTTTAATGATAAGATTATTGTTCATACCTTTTAGTAACCTTTTCTTATCCTGATCACTTGTTAGTACCTTGAACTTTTGTAAACCCTATAAGAACCTTTGTGAACCCCCTTGTGTAATGATCCTTCATTCCTTTGTTACCTTATCCCTTAATGATCCTTCAAACGGTTTTGATTCTCTAACTTGGATATCTTGTTATCATGTGATCAAGAACCTTAGCATTGATCTTTGCTTATCTTTGGTTTATTCACTTTCTTTGAATTCTTGAAACTGAACCTAAGGATGAGTTTCGACTTGCAAGATTCTGAATGATTTCATATTCTCGGTAATGATAAAATGAATTTAGTAAACCTTTCTTCTCTAACACAAGGTTTTCTAAATGAATTCCTGATGGATTGGATTGAGACATAAGAGACTAGTGGGACTATTCCGGTCATATAAGAGGCTAGCGGGGCTAGTCCGATTTGAGGCTGAAACTATGCCATAGGTACCTTAAAGACCAGATGGAGGTCGGTACGGGATAATCAACCATATTATTATAAATTGAAAGTTAAAGTAGTCCAATCAAGGGTTCCATAATTATTTAAAGAGGAATTGAATTCCTTATTCAGTAATTGATTCTTTGAAAATGAAATCGCTTATATTGTTTTGAAAAGAGTTGATTGTGACATTGATTAGCTTACAGCTTGTGAACCCTGATTTTGATTCTGATAATATTATCAATCGTATAATTGATTCCCAATGATGAAAAGATTCTCGCTTTCCATTTGAAAGATCATTTGAGATCATGTTAATGATTTGTGATGAATGTCGGCTTTCAACCCTATCTTGGGCCTTGTTTCCTGAAAGCCCAAAGCTTTTTCTTCATAACCCTTTTATAGCCCAGAAGACAAAAATCTACCACCTAGAGATGTTAAAGTAGAATGCCCTAAAAACAGTAATGGTATATTGTGGATTTCATATCGTAGAACTGTTATACAGTTACTTGCTGAGTTTTATACTCATTTGTTTTTATTTGATCTAACCATGATAGTTAAGCAAGAGGATGGCCAGGCTTAGGCGCACTGCTCATAAGAGCGTACCTAGTGGTCCCTACCGTGTTGAGGGCTTTCAGATGCCAGAGCAGCTAGTACAGGTTATGTGTGAGCAAGCGCTTAGCCAGGAAGTTATAAAGATACAATGGGTTATCTGTCGGTTCTATGATGGAATCGATTATGTAAATTTGGTTTTATTTTGGGTTGTAATTTTTATATTATGGTTGGTAGTTGTAATCTTGTCTCAAACTTTATCATATTTGATCCTGATAGTAGTTAATCGGGGTTTATATTTATTTATTCTTAGATTAAAGGTGTGTGGGTCCTCATTTCCTAACCCTGAGATTGAGGGCGTCACAAGTTGGTATCAGAGCTACAGGATATAGTCCTTGAGAAAAGTTAGAAAAAAAGGTATTTTGGGAATATATCTATATCACGAGAGTGTTCGACTTATATAGAGTTGAGTTAGACTATTAGGTATAGTCTAAGGAAAGTGTATATAAGCTAAAGTGGTGACTAGAGTTAGGGTGTGAGTTAGTTGGAAGTTTTATTTAACCCTAATGTTGTTTCCTGGTTGCTGTTTTGTGTTTTCTCTCGGGATCCCAGTAGTGGTAGTGATTCCAATTCAGAGATTAGTTTGACCGGTACCCCAGTGGACCCTATTCCACCCTCTTCAGAGGAGTCTGTGTATGTTATTTCAGATCTAGAGGAGGATCCATTTGAGAATAGTGAGATTCTTATGCAGATACCACCCTTGAGGCCAGAGTCAGAGACCCCAGCCCCTGAGTCAGAGTCTGAGATGCCTAAGATTATGCCTGTCAGTGTTGGTGGCAAGTTAGCCCAGGATCGAGACTTTTTATACTCCCGTATTCCTGAGTTATGAGCTTTGGTGGATAGGCTAGCTCGAGAGTCTAGACAGAGCGCTTCAGTTATGGATGATGAGTGGAGAGTCCGGATTTAGATGGTGGAGCAGGTTGCCCGGAGGAGATTGGATGAGGGACCATCCACTAGTGATGCTGATGCTGAGGCCCGGAGGCTACATAAGATCAGTCGTTGGATGCTAGTCGTGTTGAGAGAGATTCTGGATGATTAGATCTTAGTGTTGGTCAGGCAGGACTTTTGGTGGAGCCCGTAGTTGTTGTTTTTCAGCGCCGGTAGGCTTTGAATACTTGGTCAGATGCCGGAATCCCTTTTTTATTTGTTATGTTGTATTGTATCTTAGAACTTTGTAGTAGTAGTTGTTAGAAGTTAGGGGTGAAAGAGATGTGTCCTAAGTCCAATCATGTATGATGATTTAGAAATAACTTTTATGTAATCTGTTTTGATTTCATTGATATTAATAAAAGACTTGTTTTGGTTTTATTGCGGGCTTTATCTATTTAAGTGTTTAAATAAGATATACCATAGTTTAGAGTAAAGCTTTTTATGGATTATGATGAGATCATAATAATGAGACCTAAAAGATGATAACTCTAAACTTAAATAGTTCATGGTCGTAGGATTACTAACTGGTAATTAATAATCCGCAAAGATCGGTACATACTATGCTTGCTTCATTATGAAGGATGTCTGTTCTCATAGACATTTGTGTGGTGACACTATAGCTAGTATGTAGGTGCTTATTATAGAATAAGTTCACTGAACATGACTCACATAGCTGAACAACTAATGGAGTTCACTCACGTGTCAACAGTTGTTCACATAGTGATAGTTGTACAAGTATCCTTAGACTTGAGGTCATCATAGTCATCTTGTGTACACTGAACTATGCTTTGGTTTAGTTCTTAGTCTCAAGGGACAATTATAAGGGCTCTACTGGGTATAGCAATTTATACACGAAGATAGTGTATGATCAATAAAGGATCTACCCCTTCCAGTGTAGGAAGAGAATGTTCAATGCTGATCCACTTATGTTAGTTCAGGAATCTCTGGCCAGAGTGAATGATATTAAAAAGAAGTTTCTAATTTACAATAAATAGAACTAAGCATAGTGAATGGGAAAGCAAGTGATTAAATAAGATAGGCTTGACACAAGTTCCATGCCTTGTATTTAATCGTGACATTGCAGGGTAGAAGGAATTGATTGTACGGTAACTACTCACTGAATAGGTTCTTGGTATTCTAAGCAGTGAATTCGTATTATCCGGATAATCGCGATATGCTGAGAAGTATCCCTCACGATGTAGAATAAATATGATTAATTTATTAATTAATCATATTTAATGAATTAGAGAATTTATATAAATAATGATAAAATAGTTTTATTATTATTTATTTCTACTACCGGCTTAATATTGAACCTACCGGGTCACACCATAAAAGAGAATGATTTAATGGTGGAGGAATTAATTAATAATGGCTAGGTAATTATTTATTTGTGAAAAAAATAATTAATTAGCATATTTAATAATTGATTAAATGAGATTTAATTAATTCTTAATATTATTAATTAAGACTTTAATTTTGGAAATTAAATCAAGTGAGAGAATTATTTTTCTAAAGTGTTTAGAAAAGGGATTAACGATTAAAAGGTGTTTTAATTATTAGTTAATTGGTTAATAAGAATAATCAATTAAAGGCTTGGTAATAATAATATTTTATTTTGCCTCAACCCAAAATAATTAACCCTAATTCTAAAGTAGAACAAGAGGGAGGCAACTAATTCTCTCAACCTCTTCCTCCTCCATCACATTGTACTCTTGGGGGATACCGGTGAAGTGCTTCACACTTGAGGAGCAGCTGTTAGGGATTTCCGTTCATCATTCTTGGATCGCTATTAAAGACATCCATCTTTCCATTAACGTAAAGCTTCTTAAGGTAAACATACTGAACTACGAATTAAATATTATTTTTCGCGTGGATCCTGCGGAGGGTTTCGGTTTTTTTAAGATTTAAATTTACATTTTCGTTGCTTTTATGTGCTAAAAACCCTTCAATGGCATCAGAGCTACTTGCGAAAAGTTTTTAATTCATTTATGTGTTTAACTGTTTTCGATATATGAGCATGTACGTGATTCGCCATGATTTGATGTTAATATAATATGCTTATATATGTATGGTTTTGAATATATGATATTCATGTGAGTTGTATAATCATAGATGATTATGTAATCTGTATATATACTGATATATACATGATTTATGTTTGTTCTAATTATGAGAATCATATTAGATACGGATTCTGAATTGGCTGCTGCAGATTTGCTGAAATCTGGGTCTGGTGTCCGATTTACGCAAACGAATACCCTATTCCATAGGTAAACGAGCGTCTGAACAAAACTGATAGCAAAAGCTATCAACGACTCATCTGTAAGGCATTTGACGTCGTTTACTACCCGTAAACAGTGATTCTTGTTTTTCTGATTTGATTCTGATTTTTCTGATTTTTGTCATATTTTCTTTTTATGATTAGATCATGGATAATATGTTATGTTAAGATCAGATTATTTGTTTTAAAATGCTTTTATGTGTTGTATGAGCATGGTGGATGGTTATGGCCTTTCGACCTTAGTTTAATGGTTTTGGTTTTGGTTTTAAATACGACTTGCATGTCATCAATCTTTGTAATCATAAATCTCGAATGTAACTCGAGTTATTCTTGTAAGTTCATTATATTAGTTTTACTTTCAATCATGTAATGTAATTGAAAACTCAAGAAGGCTATCCAATAGAGGTGATACAAAGAAGAAGACGAGGCATACAAGAAGTCTAAATAAAGAAGAAGACTTATGTAATAAGTAGTTATATTTATTTCCATCACCATATTAGATTGACCTTGATCTTTATCATGATCTTGATAAAGATCACATAGGATGGGACCATGACCAATAACATTTACTTTATTGTACTTTATATTTACTTGTTTATTTAATTTTATATATGAGATATATGCCTATGTTTACCATGCGATGATAGATTTAGGTGAACTTAAATCAATATAAGGCGCGCTCTAGAAAATCTAGAATATGAATCGTTTCTTGCCTTAACAATAAATATTATGAATACAATCATGAGATTCTTATGTTTATGAAACACATAATTGAATATGAATTTTCAATATTGAGAGAAAGGATGATTCTGTCAACAACAGATTTCAATCTGTAAGAAAGGGTTATTAAGTGACGCCTCTTGACAATGCTCCACCCGATCTGGGAATCATCTGATTATCGATTATTGATTTGAAATATTTAATTTAAAAGGAAGAATCTCTTTATAATATGGTTATAATTGTAACGTAATATAATCCCTCTAAAATTAAATAATATCAAGTAGTAATTGGCCAATGACACAACGGGCTTGTGTCGGTCATAGCCTTCCAACATGGTAGAAAGTGGTTCGTATTTTTAAATCATTATCGTTTCGTGCTACAGCCGAGGGCTTTGATTTCAAAATAAGAAATACTTGTCTATTACATAGAGATGTGTACATTGAATTAGAATCTAAAGGTCGTTACGTGCTACAGCCGTGGGCCGTTGGAGACTGATTCAATTATACGAAATGTTGGATTAGACTTGACTTAGAATATTGAGTTTGTCGTGCTACAGCCGTGACTCAATTATTCAAGAGGCTAAAGTTTTATTAGGGAATAACATAAGATGTAATTGACAAGAGTTGTCTGCCTATTGAACATCACATGATGTTTCGTGCTACAGCCGAGGTTGTGTGATGGAATGTAGGATCCCTATTCCCACTAGCATTATGAATGCTTAATTTTCACTTAGGGGGTTAAAAAAATTAGATAAACTAGTGGGAGACACTTATGAATAAAGACCCGATTCATATAGTGTTTTGAAATGAAATTGAATATTTGCTAAGTGTTGTTATGTTTTATCATTTACAGATTTACTATATTCGTCATGTCTTCTGCACTATCACTCCGGAGCATACTAGATGCTCACCAGTTGACTGGTCCTAATTTAGCTGTTTATTTTCACTGTAACAAGGTGGGGCACTGGAAGAGGAACTGCAAGGTTTACCTTGCAGAATTGAAGAAGAAGAAGGGTAGTGAGACTACCGCTTCTGATTCAGGTATGTTCATGATGAAAGTTAATATGTCACTAAGTCAAATTTCTACTTGAGTATTATGTTAGATATATTTGATAATGTCATGGCTAATATGTTTTATGTTTAGATTTCAGATCTTATTTGAACAGAACAAATCAGTACTTAACTGATCAGTACTTATACTGGAAGTCAGAACTTAAGGGATATCAGTACTTATGTTATCAGGAGATAGATATCAGAACTTAAGTGCTGAAGGACGATCAGATAAGGACAGTAGCTGATTAAAGTTAAGAAGATCAATATAAACATAAGAAGAGATATGCATGAAGAAGGAATTCCGTGAAGAATGGAATACTTGGAATAGAAGATATCTGATTGATATATTTTAGGAAGCAGAATTATATTCCATATCAATTAGCGATTATCTTGTAACTGTGTAGTATATAAACACAGACATAGGGTTTACACTATAAGTGTTATCATTATCGAGAATATTATTTATTATAACCCTAGCAGCTCTCGTGATATTTTGTTCATCACTGAGAGATAACAGTTCCAGATTGTAACAGAGTTTATTGTTTAAATAAAGTTTGTTTTCTGTTACATAAGTTCTTGAAGTTTGATTTGATTGTAATAAACACTGTATTCACCCCCTCTACAGTGAAAGTGTGACCTAACAAGTGGTATCAGAGCTATCTGTTAACACACATACAGTTAAAGATCCAAACACAATCATGTCTGACACAGAAACTCCAACTAAGCCTACCAAAACTGAGGAATCATCAAAGACATCAACTCAGAGTCGATATGAGACTATCAGAGTTCCCATATTGAGACCATCTGAATATCCCATATGGAAGGTAAGGATGACCATGTTTCTGGAAGCAACAGATCCAGAATACCTTGATAGAATCAAGGAAGGGCCTCACAAACCTACCAAGCTCGTTGTTGTAGTTGCAGGTGAAACAGCAATGACCGTACCAAAGGAAAAGAATGATTACACTGCTGAAGATATAGCATCTATTGCTAAGGATGCCAAGGTACGTCACTTATTGCATAGTGCCATTGATAATGTAATGTCAAACAGGGTAATCAACTGCAAGACTGCTAAGGAGATATGGGATGCACTGGAGACAAGGTGTCAAGGAACTGAAACAGTTAAGAAGAACAGGAAGACAATACTCACTCAAGAGTATGAACACTTTGACTCTAGGACTAATGAGTCATTGACTGATGTATATGATAGATTTGTCAAACTCTTGAATGACTTGTCATTAGTAAATAAGAAGTATGATCTTGAAGATACAAACCTCAAATTCCTGTTAGCTCTTCCTGAATGTTGGGATTTGAAGGCAACAACAATAAGAGACAACTACAATCTTGATGAAACAACTCTTGATGAAATCTATGGAATGCTCAAGACTCATGAACTTGAGATGGAACAAAGAAGCAAGAGGAAAGGAGGAAGGTCAAGGACAGTTGCTCTCAAGGTTGAAGAGGAATCCCCCAAACCACCTTCCTCAAAGAAAGATAAGGGTAAAGCTCTTATCATAAAATCTGATACTGAGTCATCAAGTTCTGAGAGTGATGATGACTCAGATTCTGAAAGCTTGCCTGAAACTGATGCTGATGAGGAGATGATGAAGCTGTGTGCTCTTATGGTGAAAGGAATCACAAAGATTGCATACAGGAAGTTCAGGAAGGGAAAGAAGTTTTCCAGGAAAGGCATAAGTTCTGATAAGAAGAATTTCAGAAGATCTGAAGGAAGAGGAGGAAAGTCTGACAGAGGAGATTACGCTAATGTTAAATGTTATAATTGTGGTGAGAAAGGCCACATATCTCCTGATTGCAAGAAGACCAAGAATGACAAAGGCAAAGCTCTTGTCACAAAGCAGAAAAGCTGGACAGACACCTCAGACTCTGAAAGTGAGGAGAACTATGCATTGATGGCAAATGCTGATAAATCAAGTTCTGAGAGCAGTTCTGAAGCTGCTGAAACAAAGGTACCTCAGACTACTTATGCTTTTCATACTGATGATATTAATGAGTTGAGAAGATATCTTAAAACCATGTTTGTTAGTTATAGAGATCAAACTTTAACATGTGAAAGATTAACTTCTGAAAATCTTGCTTTTAGGAAAAGAAATGATTTCTTAGAAAAAGAGTTAGTCATGTTTCATCAAACTCAGCAGGATAGAGATGATGCTTTTTATGTTAGGGATGAAGTGCTAAAAATGAATGAATCTCTAAAAACTGAGTTAGAAAAGGAGAGAGAGATTATCAGAACTTGGACTAACTCTGGCAAAACAACTCAAAATTTGCTAAGCAGTGGAAACTGGAAAGAGGGCTTAGGCTATGGAGAAAATAAAAAAGGAACTGTAGAAATTAAGCCTGTTGATAAGCAAAAGCCGAAGTTAAAACCTGTTAAGTTTGTAACTGAAAAATCCGAAAATGAGAAATCAGAAGTTAAAAAGGAATTAGCTTCTGACAAACTAAAACAGGAAAAGACAGCTGAAGTTAACATAGGCTTAATGACAAAGAAGCAGCTTAAGCATAAGCTGAAAGATGTTAAGAATGCAAACAAGGTAAAATCACCTAGGAAAAACAGGAATGGAAAGGAAGGTGTGAATAAAAGCAATAACTATAAATCTGTTCCTGATGCTCCTAGGAAAGCATGTCATAACTGTGGAAGTTCTAACCATCTGGCTTCTTTTTGCAGGAAGAATAAGAATATTAACTCCTTATCTACAAAGTCAGGAGTTAAGAGTCAGTCTGTTAGATACAAACCACAAAATCCTTGTTTTCATTGTGGTAGTTTATGGCATTCCATTTATACTTGTAAGGAATATCATAGTTTGTACTATGATTATTATCAAATAAAACCTTCTTTAAAGAAAGTTTCTGTTGTTCCTTCTAGTATAAGTTCTGATAAGAAAACTGTTAACATAAAATCTGATGTTAAATCCGCTGCAAATGTTAACAAACCTAAAAAGGCCAAAGGATCCAAGCAAGTCTGGGTCCTTAAAACTAATAATTAGTGGTCTTTTTGATTGCAGGGCAACAGGAAAAATATTTTAGTTCTGGACAGTGGATGTTCAGGACATATGACTGGAAATAAGGCCCTGCTATCAGACTTTGTGGAGAAAGCTGGCCCAAGTGTTTCTTATGGAGATGGCAACATTGGAAAAACTTTGGGATATGGCAATATCAATCTTGGGAATGTCATTATTAAAGATGTAGCTCTGGTCTCAGGACTTAAACACAACTTACTGAGTATAAGTCAAATCTGTGACAGAGGTTATCATGTTGATTTCTTTGCAGAACATTGTGAAATAGTTAGTAAATCTAAAGGAAAAATTGTTCTGAAGGGATTCAGGCGTGGTAACATTTATGAAGCTAAGCTTTCAACAAGTTCTGATGGTTCTGCAATCTGTTTAGTGAGTAGAGCCTCAACTGAAGAAAGCTGGAATTGGCACAAGAAACTCTCTCATTTAAACTTCAATAAGATAAATGAACTGATCAAGAAAGATCTTGTGAGAGGACTGCCAAAATCAGTGTTTGTTCCTGATGGTCTTTGTGACTCATGTCAGAAGGCTAAACAAAGAAAATCTTCGTTCAAGAGCAAGACTGAATCATCAATTCTTGAGCCTTATTATCTACTTCATGTTGATCTATTTGGTCCAGTGAATGTCATGTCTATTGCAAAGAAGAAATATGCGTTGGTCATAGTAGATGAGTTCACCAGATACACATGGGTGTATTTCTTGCACACAAAAAGTGAAACTGCATCTATCCTGATTGATCATGTCAAACATCTGGATAAATTGATCAAAGATTCTGTGAAAATTTTGAGGAGTATTAATGGCACTGAATTCAAGAATTTGATAATGGAAGAGTTCTGCAAAAATCATGGAATAAAGCAGGAATTTTCTGCTCCTGGAACTCCACAGCAAAATGGAGTTGTTGAAAGGAAGAATAGAACTCTAATTGAAGCTGCACGAACAATGCTTGAAGAAGCAAAGCTTCCAACCTATTTCTGGGCTGAAGCTGTGCAGACTGCTTGTTTTACTCAAAATGCAACACTCATTAACAAGCATGGAAAAACACCATATGAGATGGTGAAGAACAAGAAGCCAAATCTCAAATACTTTCATGTATTTGGATGTAAGTGTTTTGTTCTCAAGACTCATCCTGAACAGCTATCCAAGTTTGATCTAAAAGCTGATGAGGGAATCTTTGTAGGATATCCACTTTCTACAAAAGCCTTCAGAGTCTATAATTTAAGAACAAAAGTGGTCATGGAATCTATCAATGTCTCTTTTGATGACAAGAAGATCACTGGACTTGAAGATTGCATTGATCATGATAAGCTGAGATTTGAAAATGAAGATTCATATTCTGATACCTCAAGTCCTGACAGTCTAAGTCCTGATACTGTAAATTCTGATGGATTAAACTCTGATGTTATTGAAACTGTGGTGACTACGTCAAAGGAAGATGCACCAATGCAGGGGGAGCATACTCAAGATATTATCACATCTCAAGAAGCATCAGAACATACATCTGGCTCTTCAAATTCTGATTCGTCAAGTTCTGATAAGCCAAGTACTGACAGTGCTGAAAATCTAAATACTGAAGGATCCAACTCAGAGAGCATAGTTTCAGGGGGAGCATCAGAAAATGAAACCGAAGACAGCATGAATCATGGGGGAGCATCCAGTTCTAGAGAAAATCTTCCATCTGCAAGGAAGTGGACAAAATCACATACACATGATTTAATAATTGGAAATCCTGAGGCAGGTGTCAGAACTAGAACAGGTACTTCGAATGAATGTCTTTACAATTCTTTTCTCTCTCAGTCTGAGCCAAAGAAAGTGGAAGAAGCTCTTCAAGATGCTGATTGGGTGCAAGCAATGCAGGAAGAGTTGAATGAATTTGAAAGAAACAAAGTCTGGACCTTAGTGCCAAGACCCAAGAATAGATCGGTTGTTGGTACAAAGTGGGTATTCAGAAACAAAACTGACAGTGATGGCATAATTGTAAGGAACAAGGCAAGGCTGGTTGCAAAAGGATATTCTCAACAGGAGGGAATTGACTATGATGAAACATTTGCTCCAGTTGCTAGGTTAGAAGCCATAAGGATATTCATGGCTTATGCTGCTCACAAAAAGTTTACTGTCTTTCAAATGGATGTGAAAAGTGCTTTTCTCAATGGAGAATTGGAAGAGGAAGTATATGTTGAACAACCTCCAGGCTTTGTAGATTCCAAACATCCAGATTATGTCTACATGCTTGATAAAGCACTTTATGGACTTAAGCAAGCTCCTAGAGCATGGTATGAGACTTTAGCTCAGTTTCTTCTGGAAAGTGGATTCAACAGAGGAACTATTGACAAAACATTGTTCTATCTCAACCATGGCAAGGACTTACTTTTGATCCAGATTTATGTTGATGATATTATTTTTGGGTCTCCAAATGACAAACTTTGCAAAAAGTTTACCAACCTAATGCAGTCAAGATATCAGATGAGTATGATGGGAGAACTTAGTTATTTTCTGGGCCTTCAAGTCAAGCAGAGTGAAGAAGGAACTTTTATTTGTCAATCTAAGTACACCAGAAACTTGCTGAAAAAATTTGGAATGCAAGACTGTTCAAGTGCATTCACTCCCATGGCCACTGCAACAAAACTGGATAAGGATACTGGTAATTCAGTAGATATTACTGATTACAGAGGTATGATTGGCTCACTTCTCTATCTAACTGCTAGTAGACCAGATATCATGTTTGCTACCTGTCTTTGTGCAAGATTTCAAGCAGATCCAAGAGAACCTCACTTAACAGCTGTAAAAAGAATCTTTAAGTATCTTAAAGGAACAGCTGATCTAGGATTATGGTATCCTAGAGAATCAGATTTTAAATTAATAGGTTACTCAGATGCAGATTTTGCAGGTTGCAAAATTGACAGGAAAAGCACAAGTGGTAGCTGCCAATTTCTTGGAGGCAGGTTGGTTTCTTGGTATAGCAAGAAACAAAAGTCAATTTCCACATCAACTGCAGAAGCAGAGTATATTGCTGCAGGAAGCTGCTGTGCACAGATTCTCTGGATGAAGAATCAGTTACTAGATTATAGGTTAACGTATTTCAAAATCCCTATTTACTGTGATAATCAAAGTGCTATTGCTATGACAGGTAATCCAGTTCAACACTCTATGACAAAGCACATCAGCATCAGGTACCATTTCATCAGGGAACATGTGGATGAAGGTACAGTGGAATTGCATTTTGTTCCCACAGATCAACAAGTAGCAGATATCTTCACAAAACCACTGTGTGAAGCTACCTTTTCAAAATTGGTAAATGAACTTGGAATGATTTCAGGTTCTTTCTCTAAATCTGCTTAAACTTGTTCTATGTTATCAGACTTTATGATCAGTATTTACAGAATTAATCTCTTTGTATATTCTGTGCATTAATTGATAAATGTCTTTAAGTACTGACTGTTGTCTGATATATGTTTCTAAACTCTGATAAGTGATATGTCTGTTTCAGTAACTATTCAATCCTATGAGGATAACTGTGCTAGATACTGACCTACTAGTCTTCAATAAACAAATGATCCCATGAAAGAAGTAATTATTTCTGTGGAAATCTTATGACACAAGCAAATTCTGATAACTGAGCTTAGTTAAGTTTACTTTGTATATCTTATTACTAAGTCACAAATTAGAATAATGCTACTCATCTGTTTAAGTTCTGATTCTAGTAAAACTGCTGAATGTACTAAGTGCTGATAAACCTCACTTATCAAAAGAAGAAGAACAATAATCAAAGAATAATATCAGGTACTCCTTTGATATCTAGAGTAAAAATGTGAAAGGGACGACCCAAGTGCATTGCTGGTATTAAGTAAATATGCATTAGAAAAGCAAAATATTTTCTTGGTGACTTTTCACACTCTATGATTACTGGAGAAATACTCTGATAATAGCATAAATTCTGATAAACAGTCGTGACTCACTTACACTGAGAAGCCTCTGTAAAATAGAATTTCAAAAGATGCATAAAATTAGCACAAAAACAGTAGAGGTGAACTCATGCATGAACTCATTTATCAGTAGGTTTCAGGATAATGGCAGCTCTTTAGCAAAATTTTAATTATGACTTATTTCTAAGATGTACTGAAGTAGATCAGACTTTACTCTTTGTCTGTTATTTAGCTTAATGCACACACACATCACTCCATATGAATGATGAAATTTCTGTGGTGGTCTATGTTATTTTAGATCAACAGTCATTGTGTCACTTTTGCACAAATTCTGAGGACAAGTTCTAGTTACACGTTCTGATGATTAAGTTCTGACGTTCATAACTAAGAACTTGTATGAGTATTTACTAAGATAGATATTCCTTGTTCGAGTTAAGACATTATGTTCTGATGACTGTTAAGTTCTGGTATAGGTCTAAGTTCTGATCTTTCAGTCTAACCCTTTACTTGACTTATCTGTGAGTAAAATTTGGTAACAGTCTCAGATTAATTTCGAAATGTTGAAGTGGAAGATTAATAGTCTATGGTTAAAACATAATGGCACTCGTCCTTGAACAGTTCACTCTTGTTACATGTGCACATTCCTTTTCCAATGACTGTTATTCTTTTTCAAAGTCTAGGGAGACGAGGTAGATTTAATTCTACCTGTCTGCATTCAATATCTTTGTGTCTCTTGGCATTCTCATGCCTATATATGCAACCACTTCACATTAGTCTTCTCATCACACTTGTATCACAAATTCAGTCTTGTTTTTCATTTACTATCACAAATGGCTGAATTTGGCTGGTTCTACAATTACGGTGATGAGACTGTGCATGTCTTTTTGAATGGAATTTCAACTCCCTACCCTATCACCAACATCCCTCACAATCTCTGGATTCAATTTCCAGAGGTTATCAAACGTGATCTGGTGGCCGTTCGAAGAGACCTTCACCTTCGTCGTATCCGTCAGCAAGAGCGAATCATTCGACTCGCTATCTTGTTTGTCGAAGATAGGAAGAGGAGGATGACTTAATCTCGTCTTCTTCCTGTTCTTCTTCATCCTCAGCTTTGTCAGGCTTCTTAGCTAGGACTAAAGCTGTTGACGTTAGGATTAGAAGCTTAGGGAAAATCTTGTATTGATGTAATTTCTATTTCATATATGTATTGACTTGATATATTAATGAAAACTGTTTTTACTTCAAGATTTTGTCTCTGAGTTATTTTATCTGTGTTGTTAAATCCTGCTTGATATTCTGATGACCATTTAAATTTTGTCTTTATTTAAGTTCTGATTCTTTGTCAGCACTTATTCATCGAAATTATCTCGGTCATTTTTAACATGATTCATTTTCAGAATATTAATGTTGCAGTGAAAAACAATTCAATCAGTGCTAACGGTTTCAATTTTGAATTAAACCTGTGTCTCTTGATAACTGAAATGGTTTTTCCTTGAATCAAGGCAACTGGATAAGTAATCATTCCTGTTTTCTCGAGCCCAGTAACTATCCGTTATTACTGCATGTCTGACAGGTGTCCAACGGTAACATTTTTCTTTGAGTATAAGAACAACAGAGAGAAGATTTCGTTAATCTTTTACTTTCTTTATACTTTATCTCTCTTCTTACTTTTACTCTCTTTCTCATTCTTTCTCACGTTGGTTTTTCATACAGACATTATCTCACACACCTAACAGGCATACTTGAATTTCAATATTTTTTCACATGGCACCAAAGGATTTAATCATTGATGGAGCAAAGTTTGTTCCAAACAACTATGCTGCAATTCTTGATCATGCTGAAGCTCCATCTGAATTGCATTTTGTGCAAGATCTTCTTGCACATAGTGAGGTTGGGTACGCCTTAACTCAGCCTGAATTATTTTCAAGTCAACAAGTTCTGCGGTTCTGGAGGACTGGAGTTTATGATGATGGTGGTAAACGAGGAACTCCCAGTATTATCTTCCAAGTGGGTGATTCTTCCTATGTAGTCACTCCTGGTACAGTACGAAGAGCATTACATCTTCCAGAAGATTGTACCTTCTCTATACCAGAGGAATCAGACCTTCGGGGGTTAATGACTGATTTGGGATATGAAAAGAGTCTGACGAAACTTGGACAGTTGAAACGGGCTAATATCAGAAGAGAATGGAGTTTCTTCTTCGATTGCATCACCAAGGCTTTTGGCAACAAGTGTTCAAATTTTGATGCCATCCCAATTCTGAGTCAGCACATCGGGTATGCTATTATCCATCAAACTCATTTTGATTTTGCAACTGGAATAATTGGTTTTATTGGGGATAGGATGACAGAGGATCGAGATGTTGTTTATTTTGCTAGATTCTGTCAACTTATTTATACGTATTGTACTGCTGAACCCCAGTTAGTCAGCACTCAAACCCCACCTTTTAAGGTTGCAAAAAGGTACTTTAACGACCTGATAAATGCTGACACAAAGAAATCAATGGTGAGACAATTACAGATTCCTCAGTCTGTGAAACAGATTCTGGTAAATGCTGATCCTGCTACTTACAAATCTGTTTACTCAAATGTACAACCAACTCACCATAACCAAAATCCATCAACCTCAGTCCCTACCTCTCATTCTACTCAACCTACCCTCAGAACTTATCTCAAATCCTATCTCTCCACTTCACAGACTGCTCAATCTTCTTCTTCAGCACCTACTGTGAAGCCTACATCCTCTAAGCCAAAGAGAACAAAGACTGTTCCTCAAACATCTCAGAAGAAGAGGATGATTACTTTGAGAGATGAATCAGATTCTGAGGATCAGATTCCCTCTTCAGAACCTATGATAGATGAAGCTGAGAAGGCAACTTCTCAGAAGGATTCTGCAATTGGGGGTTCTAGGCTTCTCAAGAGGCTTAGACGTATGACGGTTCCTGCAACTCCCAAGGAATCCAAATCAACAAGGAAGTACAAGAAACAGAGGGCACAGAGGCCAGTTTCAGATGATGAGGAGGAAGCAGCTAAGGAAGGGGATCAGGAATCTCTGATCTCACAAGACAAGGAATTTGCTCCAGTCACTTCTTCTCCATCAACTCCATCTCAGGAACCTGTATCTGACAAGGCTAATTCACCTTCTATATCTCTTGTTGATCCAGGCACAAGTGCTGAAATTGATATTCAGAACTTGGTTGTGCCTGAAATACTTTTCTTAGAAGCTCCAACAGCAAATAATCCTTCCACAACACCTGTTACTGATGCTGTTCAAACTCCTGAGTTATCACTAACACCTTCTCTGCATCAAGATGATGATCAGATTTTAGGTGAGCATCAGGATATGGCTGTTGATCAGAACTTAGTATCAGATCAGCAATTAGAGGATGTTGAAGCCTCCATTGCTACTCATACAGTTGTCTTATCAGAAGATACTGATTCTTTAAGTTCTGATGCTGCAAATGTTGGAGATACTGGTGAAGCTGCTACAACTGTAGATGCTGATGAAGCAGGTCCTTCAGGACATACTCCTCCACTGACTCTTCCTAAGTCTGAACTGCTAAAGGAGTCTGTTATCAGGGATGCACCAGTACCTTGGAGTGAAACTCCTGCAGGTCAGGAGTGGACTAAGGAATGGAACTCAGTTTCATGTGTTCCAAATGCTTTACATCTTGCTGAGCACTTGACTAAAGCTGATGAAATGTTACATTCTGATGATTTTAAAATCCAGCTTAGAGTCACTGCATTGAGTACTAAACATCTACAAGGTCTTCATTCCAACACTCATGCAGAGCTACACAAGATTCAGGAGAACTTTATTAAACAGGAACAAGTTTGGAAACTTGATAAGAAAAAGTTCTTCCAACCTACCATTGACAGGGTTGCTTATATTGAGAAAACTCAAGAGAAGCAACAAGCTCAGATTGATCAAATTCTGACAAATCAAGCTTCTCAGCAATCGCAACTTACTGAAATCCAGACCTCAGTGGAACTACTTATCTCTCTTTTATTACCTGCTGATGCCAAAAAGGGGGAGAAGGTAATTAAGTCCAAATGCAAAACCAACAAGTCACTGCAAGGAAAGGATGATGGAAAAGATGACCAAGGAAACTCTGGAATGGGTGGTGGTCATAGTCAAGGTAGAAGGTTTACATCAAGACAAGCTAGTCACAGAACAAGTTCTGATACTGGGAAAAGAATAAGTTCTGCTGCTGGTAAAAGGATAAGTTCTGATGAACTTCTAGATCTTGATGAGGAAATGTCAAGACAGTTATTTCTTCAAGAAAATCCAGGGATGGACTTGGAAAGTTTAAAGGAAGAAGAAGCCAGACTTAAATCAGAGAAAGTCACATCTAATTCTGAAGCTTCTGGTAAAAAGTTACTTCCAAAACCTAAAGGCATTGTGATCAAAGAAAGGATACATACTGAAGAAACTTTGGCTAGATCACAACCACAGATAGATCCAAGATCCAAGGGTAAAGAAAAGGTTGGTGAACCTATCAAGCCTTATGTACCTCCTGATGAAGAAGAAATTACTGATGGAAAAGATAATCTTGCTCTGACTTCAAGAAAAGTTCTTAAAACAACCTCTGACATGGCTCAAGTTGTTCAGAGTCAAGAAATTGTAAGTTCTGATATTCAGAAGAAGCAAGTAACCTCTGACAGTGCTCAAGTTAACTTGATATCAGAAAATAAATCTAAAACACTCCTACCAGGATTCACTAAAGCAAAACAGACTCAATCTTTGAAGACTACTTCAAGTGGTTTTGAAGCAAGAGTAGTTACTGGAAAGGAAGCTAGAGATAAAACTGGATTGGGAAGTGCTGATGAAAGAAGAGTACACAACACTACCGATGATCCAACTTCCTTGAGTGAACCAGGTATTGGAGCAACTCCTGAGAGATTGAATCAACTAGAATCTGTACAGATGGTTTACCATACCTTCTTGAAAGAATACATCATGTTGTATTTCATGACAGATGGTAGGGTTTATCATATAAGACAAAATGCCATTCCATTGAAGTATTTTGAAGAATTGGAGCATGTATTATTCTTACTTCAAGTGGATGACAGAATAACAGAGACTGCTGCAAACTACTTAAAGGAACAGATTCAGAGACAGAAAAGACTTTATTCTGTTAAGTCTGACAGCAGATATGTTCCAAAGTACAGAAATCACAATGGTGATATTGTTGATATGAAGCCTGATACTGCACAGATCAGAACATATCTTGGTATTAAGGGGCTTGAATTCAATCTAGAGTCTAACAAAGCTTATGTCATAAGACTAGATCGGGAGTTGAGAAAAGCAAAGATTAATGATCTCAGAGCTGCAATATTTCAAACTGATGAAGATACTGTAGAGCTTAAAGATGTCAAACGGAGAATGATTGATGAACTCAGATATGCTGAGAAATGTTTGTTGAAGAATTATCTCAGAACAACTCCTGACATCAGAGAGATCAGAAAATGATGAAGCCAAGTCGAAGATCTACAACTGCTTAAATTCTGATATTTATACAGATTGAAGTTGTTATCAGAAGTTGAATTGGTAAAAACTTTAAGGACTGTAAGTTGTAGTTATCTTGTCTATTTCTCATGCATTTGTACTTAATGTTTTTGACATCATCAAATATCTGTTAAACTTGTATATTTTGTTAATTTACAAGTTGGGGGAGATTGTTAGATATATTTGATAATGTCATGGCTAATATGTTTTATGTTTAGATTTCAGATCTTATTTGAACAGAACAAATCAGTACTTAACTGATCAGTACTTATACTGGAAGTCAGAACTTAAGGGATATCAGTACTTATGTTATCAGGAGATAGATATCAGAACTTAAGTGCTGAAGGACGATCAGATAAGGACAGTAGCTGATTAAAGTTAAGAAGATCAAGATAAACATAAGATGAGATATGCATGAAGAAGGAATTCCGTGAAGAATGGAATACTTGGAATAGAAGATATCTGATTGATATATTTTAGGAAGCAGAATTATATTCCATATCAATTAGCGATTATCTTGTAACTGTGTAGTATATAAACACAGACATAGGGTTTACACTATAAGTGTTATCATTATCGAGAATATTATTTATTATAACCCTAGCAGCTCTCGTGATATTTTGTTCATCACTGAGAGATAACAGTTCCAGATTGTAACAGAGTTTATTGTTTAAATAAAGTTTGTTTTCTGTTACATAAGTTCTTGAAGTTTGATTTGATTGTAATAAACACTGTATTCACCCCCTCTACAGTGAAAGTGTGACCTAACATATTAGATACCGCCTGTGGTTCTCATATTTGCAATTCGTTGCAGGGACTAAAGGGAAGTAGGACTCTTGAAGAAGATCAGGTGATTCTACGTATGGGTAATGGAGCAAGGGTTGCCGCCATATCTGTAGGATCATTTAGTTTATATATGCCTACAGGCAAGACTATTATTTTGAATAATTGTTATTATGTTCCCTCTATTGTGAGGAATATTGTTTCTATTCCTATGTTGGATTTGGATGGTTTTTCATTTATTATTAAGAATAATGAATGTTCTATTCTTAGAGATAATGTTCTTTATGGACGTGGTACTTTAAATAATGGTCTGTATGTATGTGACGTAGAGCATAATTTACTTCAGATTGAACAAACTAATAAAAGAAAAAGGGATAATGAAAATCACCCTTTCTTGTGGCACTGCAGACTTGGTCATATTAGTGAAAATAGACTGCGGACATTGCATAAGGAAGGGTTACTTGACCCTTTGATTTTGAATCATATCCTACATGTGAGTCTTGTCTATTTTGAATCATATCCTACAGATGTATGTGGACCAATGTCTACGCAAGCCATGGGTGGATTTTCATACTTCATTACTTTCATAGATGATCGATCTAGATTCAGATATGTGTATTTGATGAAGCACAAGTCTGAAGCCTTTGAAAAGTTCAAAGAATATAAGTATGAAGTGGAGAAACAAACCAAATATAGTATTATAACTCTTCGATCAGATCGAGGTGGTGAATACTTGAATGGAGAGTTTCTAGATTATCTGAAAGAAAATGGTATAGTCTCCCAGTGGACTCCTCCATATACTCCACAGTTAAATGGGGTATCTGAAAGGAGAAATCGAATTTTGTTAGACATGGTTCGGTCCATGATGAGCTATGTGAATCTTCCAGTGTTCCTATGGGGTTATGCATTGGAAACCTCAGCATATTTACTGAATAAAGTGCCTTCCATATCTGTTCCTCAAACACCATATGAGATATGGAAAGAAAGGAAACCGAGTCTTAAACACGTTAAAGATTTGGGGATGTCCAGCTTATGTCAAGAAAGGTGACCCACATAAGCAGGAATCTCGATCCGTAAAATGTAATTTTGTGGGATATCCTAAAGAGACTTTGGGGTATTACTTTTACACCGATCATCGGGTGTTTGTCTCCAGACATGCTACCTTCTTGGAAAAGCAGTTTATCCTTGAAAGAAACTGTGGGAGCAAAATTGAACTTGATGAAGTTCAAGAAGCACAAACTACTACAACTCAAGTGGAAACACCTGTTCAGACTGAACAACCTTCTGTGGAACAGCCCATTCGTAGGTCAGGGAGAGTGTCTCGCCAACCTGAGAGGTATTATGTCCTTGTCATTGAGAATGACAATGAGTTGTCAATCATTGATGACGACAACCCTGTGACCTATAATGAGGCTATGAGTAGTGTTGACTCAGAGAAATGGCATAGTGCCATAAAATCCGAAATGGAATCTATGTATACCAACCAAGTATGGACTCTGGTTGAGGCGCCTGAAGGTGTTAAGCCTATTGGGTGCAAGTGGGTAGACAAAAGAAAGATTGGAGCAGATGGGCAGGTGGAGACCTATAAGGCCAGGCTCGTGGCAAAGGATTTAGACAGAGGCAAGGGATTGACTTTGATGAAACTTTTTCGCTTATAGCCCTGTTAAAATTAATTCAGATTTTGCTTGTGATTGCTGCTTACTACGACTATGAGATCTGGCAAATGGACATGAAAACGGCCTTCCTCAATGGGGAACTTGAGGAGGAAGTGTATATGACACAGCCAGAGGGTTTTCTTTCCAAGGGAAATGAACACCTAGTGTATAAGCTACTGCGAACCATATATGGTTTAAGGCAAGCTTCTCCTAGATGGAACATCCGTTTTGATGAGACAATCAAAGAGTTTGGTTTCATCAAAAATATAGATGAACCATGTGTCTACAAGAAGGTTAGTGGGAGCACGGTAACATTTCTTGTATTATATGTGGATTATATACTTCTTATAGGAAATGATATACCGATGCTATAATCAGTCAAAGTATGGCTATCAAAGAACTTTACCATGAAGGACTTGGGAGAAGCATCCTACATTCTCGGTATGAAGATCTATAGAGATAGATCTAGAAGAATGATAGGTCTTACCCAGGGTACATACATCCAGAAAGTGCTTAAAAGGTTTAGCATGGAAAAATCCAAAAGAGGTCTCATACCGATGAGCCATGGAGTGTCCCTTTCCGAAAAAATGTCTCCTAAGACACCTGAGGAAAGAGAGCGTATGAGTAAGATTCCTTATGCTTCAGCAATATGATCTATCATGTACGCGATGTTATGTACAAGGCCTGATGTTGCTTATTCAATTAGTGTGACGAGCAGATATCAGTCCAATCCAGGTGAAGACCACTAGAAAGCAGTGAAAAACATCCTTAAGTACTTGCGAAGGACTCGGGACATTTTTCTTGTTTTTGGTGGTGAATCTGAGTTGAAAATAGAGGAGATGTCAACGTCGAGAGAATTGACACACATAACAACGTAGCAGACCCACTCACAAAGCCACTTTCTCAGAGTCACTTTGATCGTCATAAAGACAAGATGGGTATTAGATACCAGAGTGATTGGCTTTAGTACAAGTGGGAGATTGAAAGAGATATGTCCTAAGTCCAATCATGTATGAGGATTTAGGAATAGCTTTTATGTAATCTATTTTGATTTCATTGATATTAATAAAAGACTTGTTTTGTTTTTATTGCGGGCTCTATCTATTTAAATGTTTAAATAAGATATACCACAGTTTAGAGTAAAGCTTTTTATGGATTATGATGAGATCATAATAATGAGACCTAAAAGATGATAACTCTAAACTTAAATAGTTCATGGTCGTAGGATTACTAACTGGTAATTAATAATCCGCAAAGATCGGTACATACTATGCTTGCTTCATTATGAAGGATGTCTGTTCTCATAGACATTTGTGTGGTGACACTATAGCTAGTATGTAGGTGCTTATTATAGAATAAGTTCACTGAACATGACTCATACAGCTGAACAACTGATGGAGTTCACTCACGTGTCAGCAGTTGTTCACATAGTGATAGTTGTACAAGTATCCTTAGACTTGAGGTCATCATAGTCATCTTGTGTACACTGAACTATGCTTTGGTTTAGTTCTTAGTCTCAAGGGACAATTATAAGGGCTCTACTGGGTATAGGAATTTGTACACGAAGATAGTGTATGATCAATAATGGATCTACCCCTTCCAGTGTAGGAAGAGAATGTTCAATGCCGATCCACTTATGTTAGTTCAGGAATCTCTGGCCAGAGTGAATGAAATTAGAAAGGAGTTTCTAATTTACATTAAATAGAACTAAGCATAGTGAATGGGAAAGCAAGTGATTAAATAAGATAGGCTTGACACAAGTTCCATGCCTTGTATTTAATCATGACATTGCAGGGTAGAAGGAATTGATTGTACGGTAACTACTCACTGAATAGGTTCTTGGTATTCTAAGTAGTGAATTCGTATTATCCGGATAGTCGCGATATGCTGAGAAGTATCCCTCACGATGTAGAATAAATATGATTAATTTATTAATTAATCATATTTAATGAATTAGAGAATTTATATAAATAATGATAAAATAGTTTTATTATTATTTATTTCTACTACCGGCTTAATATTGAACCTACAGGGTCACACCATAAAAAAGAATGATTTAATGGTGGAGGAATTAATTAATAATGGCTAGGTAATTATTTATTTGTGAAATAAATAATTAAATAGCAGATTTAATAATTGATTAAATGAGATTTAATTAATTCTTAATATTATTAATTAAGAATTTAATTTTGGAAATTAAATCAAGTGAGAGAATTATTTTTCTGAAGTGTTTAGAAAAGGGATTAATGATTAAAAGGTATTTTAATTATTAGTTAATTGGTTAATAAGAATAATCAATTAAAGGGTTAATAGTAATAATATTTTATGGAAAATTTTCAGCTGAAAATTTTGCCTATAAATATACTATTATAAACCCTATTTGTCTCAACCCAAAATAATTAACCCTAATTCTAAAGTAGAACAAGAGGGAGACAACTAATTCTCTCAACCTCTTCCTCCTCCATCACATTGTACTCTTGGTGGATACCGGTGGAGTGCTTCACACTTGAGGAGCAGCTGTTAGAGATTTCCGTTCATCGTTCTTGGATCGCTATTAAAGACCTCCATCTTTCCCCTAACGTAAAGCTTCTTAAGGTAAACATACTGAACTACGAATTAAATATTATTTTTCGCATGGATCCTGCGGAGGGTTTCGTTTTTTTTTTAAGATTTAAATTTACGTTTTCGTTACGTTTATGTGCTAAAAACCCTTCAATGACATCAGAGCTACTTGCGAAAAGTTTTTAATTCGTTTATGTGTTTAACTGTTTTGGATATATGAGCATGTACGTGATTCGCCATGATTTGATGTTAATATAATATGCTTATATATGTATGGTTTTGAATATATGATATTCATGTGAGTTGTATAATCATAAGATGATTATGTAATCTGTATATATATTGATATATACATGATTTATGTTTGTTCTAATTATGAGAATCATATTAGATACGGATTCTGAATTGGCTGCTGCAGATTTGCTGAAATCTGGGTCTGGTGTCCGATTTACGCAAATGAATACCCTATTCCATAGGTAAACGAGCGTCTGAATAAAACTGATAGCAAATGCTATCAACGACTCATCTGTAAGGCGTTTGACGTCGTTTACTGCCCGTAAACAGTGATTCTTGTTTTTCTAATTTGATACTGATTTTTCTGATTTTTGTCATATTTTCTTTTTATGATTAGATCATGAATAATATGATATGTTAAGATCAGATTATGTGTTTTAACATGCTTTTATGTGTTGTATGAGCATGGTGGATGGTTATGGCCTTTCGAAGGCTTTGCTTGAAGGAAATGATTTATCATGGGAGAAATATACTAAAATGTTTCTGGAGAAGTATTTGTCAAGTTATATGCAAGATCAGTTGGAGATGAAGTTTTTGGACCTTAGACAAAAAGATATGTCGGTAGCAGAATATGAAGTTAAATTTTTAGAGTTGTCTAGATTTGTACCGGAGTATGTGAATACGGAGGCAAATAAGGCCAAAAGGTTCCAGCAGGGACTTAGGCCATGGATTTGAAGTCAAGTGGCGTTGTTGGAAATCAAGAACTATGCCGCCCTAGTGCAAAAGGCAATGATAGTGGACGGAGGAGGTCAAACTTAAAAGTTTCAGAAGTTTAAACCCGGTAACGGAGCTCAGAAGAAACGTTTCCAGAAGGCAGGACAACCAGGAAAGGATAGTAGACCCCAGATTCGAGAGTGCAAAGTTTGTGGGAAGAGGCACCCAGGAAGGTGTACCAAATTGGATGTAACCTTTTTTAAGTGTAACCAGAAAGGGCATTACTTATCAGAGTGCCCAAATGGAGAAAAGAAGCCTGATTTAACCTGTTTCAAATGTGGAAAGATGGGCTATATGGCCAGAAACTGCAAGGAGCATGTTCAAAAGGCCAATGTTCTTATATTTGCTGGACAACCGCCTCTCCCAGCACCAACAGCTCAATCCAGAGCTAGAACCTTCAATATGTAAATGAAAGATGTTGTGCAAGATGTGGATGTGGTGGCAGGTATGCTCATTGTTAACTCAGTAGAAGTAAAAGTATTAATGGATTCTGGAGCAACTAGATCTTTTACTTCTGAAAGTATTCTTGATAAACTAAATTGTGTTATGTACCTTCTTAAACCCAACTTGATTATAGAGGTAGCAAATCAGGAGAAAGTTAATGTTAATAAGGTCTGTCCCGATTGTGATGTGGTTATAGAAGGTCGTCACTTTTCTGCTGACTTAATCCCTTTTAAGTTAGGAGAATTCGATGTTATATTAGGAATGGATTGGTTGTCAAACCATGAGGTGCAAATAGAGTGTAAAAGCAAGAAGGTGAAGTTAAAGATCAATGATGGTATCGAAGTGGTATTCAAGGGAAAAAGACAAGAGAAGAAATTTTTAACGGCTATTCAGACGAGGAGTTTGTTACGTCAAGGATGCGAAGCTTATTTGGCTCATGTCAAGGATATAGAGAGAGAATCTGTAAGGATTGAAGATATTCCGGTAGTAAGAGATTTTCTCGATGTGTTTCCAGATGAATTACTTGGACTACCTCCAGATAGAGAGATTGAGTTTACAATTGATTTGGCTCCTGGAACAGAACCAGTATCGAAGGCTCCCTATCGTATGGCGCCAGTAGAGATGAAAGAATTAGGAGCACAGTTGCAAGAATTATTGGATAAAGGAGTGATACGCCCAAGTGTATCCCCGTGGGGTGCACCAGTGTTATTTGTAAAGAAGAAAGATGGAAGCATGAGGTTGTGCATTAATTATCGTAAATTGAATAAGTTAACGATTAAGAATTAGTACCCTCTACCGTGAATCGATGACTTGTTTGATCAGTTAAAAGGAGCTACGTGTTTCTCTAAGATTGATTTAAGATCTGGGTATCATCAGCTAAAGATTAAAGCGGAGGATATACCCAAGACGGCGTTTTGAACGAGATATGGACACTACGAGTTTTTGGTAATGGCATTTGGTTTGACGAATGCGCCAGCTGCATTTATGGATCTTATGAACAGAGTGTTCAAGCAATATTTGGATAAGTTCGTTATAGTGTTTATCGATGATATATTGATATATTCCAAGACGGAAGAAGATCATAAGGAGCATTTGAGGATTTTCTTGGAAATATGGAGAAAAAAAAGGTTATATGCCAAGTTTTCAAAGTGTGAGTTTTAGCTAAAGGAAGTACAATTTTTTGGACATGTAGTCAATAAAGAAGGAATCAAAGTAGATCCAGCCAAGATAGAAGTTGTGACGAATTGGGAAAGACCCAAGACTCCTACGAAAGTCAGAAGTTTTCCGGGATTAGTCGGATACTATAGAAGGTTTATGCAAGATTTCTCTAAGATTGTTGTTCCATTGACTAAGTTGACAAGAGAATGAGAAGTTTGTGTGGACGGATAAATGTAAAGAAAGTTTTCAAGAATTGAAGAAGAGGTTGGTAACCGCCCCAGTGTTGGTGTTACCAGATGAGAAAGGAGAATTTGTGATCTTCAGCGATGCTTCATATAAAGGACTTGGTTGTGTATTAATGCAACACGGGAAGGTAATAGCGTATGCGTCAAGGCAACTAAAGTCGCATGAACAGAAGTATCCCACGCATGATTTGGAATTGGCAGCAATTGTGTTTGCCCTTAAAATTTGAAGGCATTATTTGTACGGGGAAAAGTGCGAGATCTATATAGATTATAAGAGTTTAAAGTATATTTTCACTTAAGAGGAATTGAATATGAGGCAAAGAAGATGGTTAGAATTGATCAAAGATTATGGCTGTACAATAAATTATCATCCTGGAAAGGCGAATGTGGTAGCAGATGCTTTAAGTCGTAAAAAAAGATTGAATATGTTAACTTCGTCAGAGGAATTGATCAAGGATTTTGAAAAGATGGAAATAGAGGTGCAAACTCCAGAATTTGGAGGTGAAGCAATGTATGCAATGTCATTTTAACCTAAATTTTTGGAAAAGATTTGATGTTGTTAAGAGCAGGTGATTAACCGCGAGAAAGACAAGTTGTCAGGAGAGGAAATCAAAGCTCAAAAGGATGAAAGAGGAATATATCGTGTTAACTCACATATTTGGATACCTAACGTTGTGGAGCTAAAGCATGAGATTTGTATGAAGCGCATAACTCGAGATTTTCAATTCACCCTGGAAGTACGAAAATGTACGAGGATTTAAAAGAGAGTTATTGGTGGCCAAACATGAAAAAGGAAATCACGGAATGGATAAGTAAGTGTTATACGTTTTAAAGAGTAAAAGCGGAACATCAGAGACCAAATGGATTGCTTCAACCACTGGATATACTAGAATGGAAATGGGAACATATCGCGATGGATTTTGTGGTAGGATAGACCAAGTCTAATCATGATGCGATTTGGGTAGTAATCGATCGATTGATGAAATCAGCACATTTCTTGCCGATAAACGAAAGATCTTCGTTAGAAAAGTTGATCAAATTATATTTGGACGAGATTGTGACGCGTCACAGAGTTCCAACATCTATCGTATCTGATAGAGACTCGAGGTTTAACTCGAGATTTTGGCGATAATTTCATGATCATTTGGGAACTAACCTGAAAATGAGTACGACATATCATCCGCAAACTGACGGACAAAGTGAAAGGACAATTTAGACGATCGAGGATATGTTGCGAACCTGTGTAATGGATTTCAAAGGAAATTGGGACGAACATTTTCCATTGATTGAGTTTTCCTACAACAACAGTTATCACGCGAGCATTGGCATGCCGCCTTATGAAGCATTGTATGGAAGAAAATGTAGATCCCCTACATATTGGGATGAAGTTGGTGAGCGCAATTTAATTGGCCCAAAACTAGTTCAACAGATGAAAGAAAAGGTGGAAATAATTTGAAAAAGATTAATTGCTCCTCAAGATCGACAAACGAAGTACGCGAATCGGGAATGAAAAGATGTGCAATTCGAGCCTGGAGACAAAGTCTTGTTAAAAATATCTCCTTGGAAACATTTAACCAGATTTGGAAAGAAAGGGAAGTTGAGTTTTGATGTACTTTTATCTTCAACAAATGGCCCGGCATTCAATGCGGGTCGAAGCATATGGTTGCCCGGTTGGTTAAATGCTGTTAATGAGACTAGTAATTCACTATTTTTAACAATCGGCCCCGGAGACTTTTTAGTTCATCATGCTATTGCTCTAGGTTTACATACAACTACATTGATCTTAGTAAAGGGTGCTTTAGATGCACGTGGTTCCAAATTAATGCCGGATAAAATAGATTTCGGTTATAGTTTTCCGTGCGACGTCCCTGGTATATTGGACCATTCGAAGTACTGCGACAAGTTGGAAATGTGGCTTATGAATTGGCGCTACCTCCACAAATGCAACACCTTCACAATGTATTCCACGTATTTCTTCTAAATAAGTATAATGCTAATGCAAGCCATGTGATCGAATTGGAACTAGTGGAAATTCAATCAGATTTGTCTTATGTGGAACAACCAGTTCGAATCTTAGATCGAAAAGAGAGGACACTTAGAAATAAAGTTGTACCTCTAGTTAGAGTGTTGTAGAGAAATCCATTAGTGGAAGAGTCAACTTGGGAATTAGAAAGTGAAATGCAAGAAAAGTATCCCCATCTATTTGCTTAAGACTAGATTCTGGGGACAGAATCCTTTTAAGGGGGGTAAATTGTAAGGACTGGGAATTTCGTGACATAATTAAGTGAATGAAGTATGATTTTTTTGTGGTGTAATTATAAATTATGAGATTTAATACTTCTTTTTCCTCCCTCCTCCCTCCTCCCTCCTCCCTCCTCTCCCCTTTTTCTTTTTCCTCACCCGGTCTCACTCTATCTCATCTCTCACTTTCTCTCATCTCTCTCTTTTCTCTCTCAAACTCTCGAAGCTCTCTCTCTCTTATTTTCTCTCGGTATAACCCCCTTCTCTCATTGATTTCTATAGAATCATTCATGAAACTTCATGCTCATCCTAGATATATACTTTAAATTATTTGCATGTGTGTATTTATACTTTCATGCGGGTGTATGTATGTGAGTTGGGCTCAGTTTTAAGCCGTGTGTGTAGTCTTTGCTTCCTTCGAGTGATTGCTTGCAATTTCTGTAAATTTCTGTGAAGATTAAGCCTTGCATGCATGTGTTGCTGTTTTTTTGAAAGAAAATCGGGGGTTTTGTGGTTGTACACCCTCGAATGATGGCACCACCGTGAAGCCACCGCCACCGGTGATGAACTCCGGTGAACCGGTGGTGAGTGATGATGTTATAACTGAGCTCTAGTATTCATAAAACTTATTTTCAGTGTTTGCATGTGGTGATTTCTTAAAAATCGAGTGGGTTTTTTTTCTGGAAGTTATTGAGTTTATTTTTGTTGATTAAAGTGATTGTGGATTATTTTTTTAGGATAATAGTGGGAAATTAGAATGGTTATTGGTTTAAAGAGATGAATTGATAATTGCATGTAAGATTTGAGTATAATCGAATAAGTTTAGTTTGATTTGTAACTAAAATGAGTTGAATGTCTAAGTTAAGGTTTAAAACAAGTTGAAATTGTGATTTAAAACTTTGCATGTCAAAATTGATCTTTGCATGTGTGTTTTCTTGAAAAACCCGAATGGGTCTTATGGTTAAAAAGAGAATTAACTTGATTTTGTGAGTTTATATGCTAATTGTATTAGTTGATAGTGATAATTGAAAGGAGAACTTGGTTGCATGTCAATGTTGGATGGTGCTTGTGTTTGAATTTTTGATAATTGAAAGAAGGTGTTGATTTTCAATTTTTAATGTGATTATGATTCGGTTTTTGGATTAAAAAGGATGAAGCTTGATTGCGTAAGTGACTCTTGTAATTTGCATGTTACCAAAAGAGGTTTATTTGTGTTTGATTATGTGTGATTAAAATTGAGTAAACTTGATTGTGTTTTGTGGTTATAGCCGAATGGAATATAGGAATAAAAGTGATTGATTTGGTTTCATTACCTTGCTAAGTGATTGCATGTGAAATTCTAGGAGATATGTGATTTATTTGTTTATTTTGGTTCGAATTACGTGTTGAAAAAGGAAGGGTTGAGTTGTCTTGTTATGAGGTTATATAATTGATATGATAACTCAAGTATAGAGTTTGAAATATAAGGATTAAATGTATATGTTGTATTTATATCGTAATGCGTGATTCGAAGTCTATTTGGTTAAAGTATACGGGCTTTATTATAAACGTGTTGTGTGATTAATTGAGTATATATATACTCTTAGGGTATTGCGATTAAGGGAATTATTAAGCATTCTGGGAATGTCGAGTGGGAATCTAATTAAGATTTTAATTTTTGGATTGTAGATTCGGAGCCTGAGGGCATTCAGGCTAGGAAAGGGAAAAGTGTACTAGGTGGCAGTAGTTCAACCTTTGTGAAACAGGAAAGAGAATTCAGGAGAGTAACTCTACTTCCTTATGCAAATTGATATAGAAAGGATATTTTTCATGCCATAATAGAGTATTGAACTTTTATAGTGTTTGTACACTTCTTATTAATTCTTGAGATACCCTGTCATTGTCCTTGTGAACCTTATATTGATAAGATTATTGTTCATACCTTTTAGTAACCTTTTCTTATCCTGATCACTTGTTAGTACCTTGAACTTTTGTAAACCCTATAAGAACCTTTGCGAACCCCCTTGTGTAATGATCCTTCATTCCTTTGTTACCTTATCCTTAAATATCCTTGAAACGGTTTTGATTCCCTAACTTGAATACCTTGTTATCTTGTGATCAAGATCCTTAGCATTGAACTTTGCTTATCTTTGGTTTATTCACTTTCTTTGAATTCTTGAAAATGAACCTAAGAACGAGTTTCGACTTGCAAGAGTCTGAATGATTTCATATTCTCGGTAATGATAAAATGAATTTAGTAAAATTTTCTTTTCCAATACAAGGTTTTTCAAATGAATTGCTGATGGATTAGATTGAGACGTAAGAGACTAGTGGGACTAGTCCAGTCATATAAGAAGCTAGCGGGGCTAGTCCGATTTGAGGCTGAACTTATGCCATAGGTACCTTAAAGACCAGATGGAGGTCGGTACGGGCTGATCACCCGTATTATTATAAATTGAAAGTTAAAGTAGTCCAGTCAAGGGTTCCATAATTATTTAAAGAGGAATTGAATTCCTTTTTCAGTAATTGATTCTTTGAAAATGAAATGGCTTATACTATTTTGAAAAGAGTTGATTGTGATATTGATTAGCTTACAGCTTGTGAACCCTAATTTTGATTCTGATAATATTATCAATCGTATAATTGATTCCCAATGATGAAAAGATTCTTCCTTTCCATTTGAAAGATAATTCAAGATCGTGTTAATGATTTGTGATGAATGTCGGCTTTCAACCCTATCTTGAGCCTTGTTTCTTGAAAGCCCAAAGCTTTTTCTTCATAAACCTTTCATAGCCCAGAAGACAGAAATATGCCACATAGAGATGTTAAAGTAGAATTCCATGAAAACAGAAATGGTATATTATGGATTTCAAATCATAGAATTGTTATACAGTTACTTGCTGAGTTTTATACTCATTTGTTTTGCTTTGATCTAACCATGGCAGTTAAGCAAGAGGATGGCCAGGCTCAGGCGCACTGCTCGTAAGAGCGTACCTGATGGTCCCTACCGTGTTGAGGGCTTCCAGATGCTAGAGCAGGTAGTACAGGTTATGTGTGAGCAAGCGCTTAGCCAGGAAGTTGTAAAGATACAATGGGTTATCTTTCGGTTCCATGTCGGAATCGATTATGTAAATTTGGTTTTATTTTGGGTTGTAATTTATATATTATGGTTGGTAGTTGTAATCTTGTCTCAAACTTTATCATGTTTTATCCTGTTAGTAGTTAATCGAGGTTTATATTTATTTATTCTTAGATTAAAGGTGTGTGGGTCCTCATTTCCTAACCCCGAGATTTAGGGCGTCACACTATCCACGAAAATAATACCTCAATAAAAAGTGTTTTGGGCTAGTAGGCCGAGGTGACTTACAAAATTCTTAAAAGAATATTAGTGTATACTTTTTGTTACATATTACGTTTAAATCAAAGTACGTTGTTATCACTTCGTTTGAAAAATATATCTTATTTCCGAAGTAATAAATATATTAAGTCCCTAGTGAAGCGTTGTAACTTTAAGATCTTTGATAAAATAACTCATTTAATATAATCGTGTGTAGATTTTTGTATCTTTGTAAATCGAGGGTGTAACAATAGTTCTTTAACTATTTGCACTTATAATATTTTTGGCCAACAAAATAAAAGATGCATAATTTAAACACAATATATCATAATTTATATGTATATATAATACAATATAAGTCTTAAATTTTTCCCATGAAACACCAAAGGTGCTGATATATATATATAATAACAATAATAATAATAATATTAATATTAATAATAATAATAAAAGATTTAAAATTTTCCTGCGAAACACTAAATGTGTTGGTAAGGAAATTCACTTAAATCTTTTAACTTAATATACCAAGTATATATAGATATAAATAATAGAAGCCTTAATATTTTCCCTTAAAACACTCAAGGTGTTGGTAAGGGAAGTCACTTAAGTCTTTTACACAATTATAGTAATTATATCAATATATGGCCAAAATTAGTGTAGTTAAGTTTAAAGAATAAAATGCTAGCTTTTATGATTTATCTTCCCACGAAACACTGTGGTGCTAGTAGGGAATTTATATCAAGCTATTTATGTTATATATCAATTTGTGGTAGAAGTTGTGTAATATCTCGAATCAATGTTCGATTTTAATAAATCCGTGTATGAATTTGTCTTTCTTTATAGATCCGATATAAAAGCTTAATGAAGATGAAGAGAAGTTAGTACAAAGCTTTTTATATGAATATAAAGTATGATCGCTAAGACTCAGATTAAAAAGCTAAGTTGATACCACTTTTAAAAGATGATCGGAAAAGTTCGCCGAAAATATTTGTCGGAGGTTCAGCTAGATTTTGACACTATGGTCGAACTTGGGCAGCCCTTCGGGAAGCAATAAAGTGGTGTGAGTTGAATTTTCTTAGGATGAGAGAGCTTGGTTGGTGGAACTAAGCTTCAAGATAAAAAAACCTTCAATATATGATATATATTTATAAAAGATGAGGCTTTGAGATGCAGTATTTGGGTTTGGATTTTAGAGAGTGTGTACAGAGAAGACTTATTCAAATGACCATCAATTCTTTAGTTCTTAGCTTGTAGAAAAAATGGCGGGGGGGGTGGTTTATCTGTAGAGAGAGTAGATGAGAGAGTTAGGTGAAGTTTCAACTGATGAGCTAGTCAAGTTTTAATGGATGAGTCAATCAAGTTTCATCGGATAACACATAAAGTTTCAACGGATAACTCCTATGAAGTCTCAATGGGTGATCAATAAAAAAAAGTTGAAAGAGACTAGACAGTGACTTGAAAGTCACATGGGTTGATTGTATACAAAAAAATGTGGTAGCCTGAATTCAGGTTTTAGAAGAAAATGAAGCATTTTCATTTTCATGCAAAACATGGACATTCAAAGATGTTGTATCTAACTTGATTGCTTTGGATAGAGAAATGAAAAAAATATGTGATTGGACCTAGCTCATAGGTTTTATATTCACATACCTTGGTGATATAGTTTAGATGTTAAGATTTTAGAACAACGGAGCAAGAAAGTTGTATCCTTAGTCTCTAGAATTGAAGTTTGTAAACACTTGTAAGCAGATGTGTGCTATTAGTATCACATAGTATTCTTCTCAATATATATCTGTGGTGGAAATATCAATCCACCGGAAAGTTTTTAAAAACCTGTTTATTTACTTTGTGTTATTGAATACTATTATTGTTTATCGGCACTCAAGCATATTCAAATAAGATTATATATTTTAGTAAGAAGTTTTCAAAGTTTTAAAAAGTAACCAGAATTTCATTCAACCCCCCTCTTCTGTAATTCTGTTGATAGATTGTTAGTGAATAACATGTCGGCCTAACAAAGCATGACATAAAATGGGCAATAATTATGAATAATTAATTCTTTAATTATAGTTCATATTTTTCTTAAATAACCTTCCTTTTAAGTTTTTTAAGAATTTTTTTACAGCTGCGACTTGTCGACTAGTACTTATATAAAGGAGAGGATGAGTGCGTTTAGGCGGCGCCTATCAAATCGCCTAATTCTATTTTTCTAATTTTCTCAATTTTTTGAATTAATATTTATCAAAAATTAGAATTACCTTATATAATTCTATATACATTTTGATTATTCATAATAGTCTCCTAAAATATCTGTAATATCTTCCATTAAGATTTTTGAAATCAATTTACTATCATAATATTCTCTTAAAATTTCTACTTTCTGTTTAAATCAACATACTATCTTAATATTATCCTAAATCTTTTTTAATACCATTAATTCTCCTTCTCCGAAAATCAGCTTACTATATTACATTTTCCTAAAGTTTTTCTTTTAATTTTTACCCAATAAAATATTACAAAACCAAACATTTATAAATATTTCTCATCATTTTTAATATTCTCCTAAAGTTTTTACTACATCTTCCTAAGATTTTTGAAATCAACTAATCATCATAATATTCTCTAAGAACTTCTCATTTTTCTTTAAATCAACTTATCATCTTGATATTCTCCTAAACTTTTTTAAAATACCGTTTTTTCTTTTTCCCCTAAAATCAACTTACTGTATTATATTTTTCTAAATTTTTTCTTAATTTTTAACCAATGAAATATTACAAAAACAAGTATCTATAAGTACGTTTTCTCAATATTTTTTTAAATTCATTATATCATTATATTATACTTATATAAATAAGAAGACGAGGGCGGTGAAGTGGCCACTCTCGTATAATTTCAATCAAATTTTGTAACTTTCCCAAATTTTAATATTATTAAATAGAAAAATTGACTAATAAATAATATAATTTTATAATATTAGATTTGTGAATAATAAGAGAGCAATTCATTTCGGTAAACAAGTTTAACGAAATAATGACTTTTAACCTTCTTAATTTTTTTATTCATAATTTTAGAATGACCAAGATCAGATAAAAAATGCAAGAAAGAAAAAAACGGAACGTTATTTTTAGAAGGAAGTTGTGAAGCGTGACTTCATAAACTTGTTTTATCCGTAAAATATACTAGTCTAAAACCCGTGCGATGCACAAATTATTTTTTAATATTATATAATTTTTTGAATTAAATTTGAAATAAAAAATTAAAACTATAAAATTTATTTATTTGAAATTTTAATAATATGATTTGATAATAATTAAAAATATACACATGGGTGTATAAGTTAGTGATATTTTAGTTTAAAAAGTAATGCAAGAATTGAAATTTATAATTTTATTGATATTTAAAGGTATTTTTATAAAAGATAATTATGTTTAAATTAAAAGCTAACTTTTAACTCATATAAAGAGTATATGAATTATCTTTAGTCTTTTAATCGACCAAATCCAATTAACTATATTCAGATTACGTTAGTTTAATTTGTGTAATCCCGGATTAATGGTAAATGTACATATTATTTTATTTTGGGAGATCTAACTATTTTCTTATTTTAATTTTGACTTATTATGAATCAATTGTATTATTGTTTTTAGCCCAGATTGCTTATTTTCGTCCAACGCTATTATATTGCGACAAAGAAATCAACTCTATTTTTATTTTATTAAAATAGTATGTATGTTATAGAATTTAAAAAAAACCCCGTAATATATACAAATCCAAACATTATACACACAAATCAACTATAAATCTTTAGTATTTTGGCTATTAGGTACCTATACTTATTATCCCACTCTTTCAAACCTATATTATACCTACCAACGAATTAGATATATTTTAATTTTCCTTTAGACCGAATCAATAATATAATAATTATCTTTAGTTTGAATTTAATTTTGGTTTTTATATAGATCAATAATATATATTATTTTTTTAGCCACATGTCCTTTATATCTACCAAATTCAGCTAATTACATCTGCTTTGTTTTTAATTTTATTTTAGCTCGGCGAATATAATTTTGTTTTAAATCAAATAAATGATATATTTTATTTTGTTTTAGCATAACGACATTATATTGATCAACAAATTACCTTTCAAATTTTGATTTTGTTTATAACCCGATTCAATAATATATTTTTCTTAGTCACGGGGTTGTATTTATCATTTTATTTTAGCATGAGCAATCAAATCTTTGTTTTAGTTTCAGGCCTGTCATATCAATCAAATTCGGCTAATTATACTTAGTTTTTGTTTAATTTTATTTTAATCTGTGATGAAAATTATTTTGTTTTAGACTAAATTGTTAATATGTATTATTTTATTTTTGTCCAATGACATTATATCGACCAAACAATTTTTTTTTCAAATTTTTACTTTATTTAAGCTGGGTTTTATTATTTTATTTTAACTCGAGCCTGCAAATCTAACTACACGTTTGTTTTTATTTCTTAATTAAGATTAGATCAATAGTATAATTTTTTTAAACCTATCCCGCGTAAAATTTATATATTGTTAAGTTTAAACCAAATTATAATTATGTTGGGGATATTTCAATGTATGAGAGTGTTTTATTTTAAATAATATTTCTATAAGTACGGTAACCAGACCGATTACCGACCAAATTTTTATTGTTCTGTCTTTAATATAACTAGCTTAAAACCCGTGTGATGCACGGATCACACAATTTTTTTTATATATTATATAATTTTTTTTAAAAAAAATTTGAATTCAATTTTGAATTTTGTTCATTTAAAACTTTAAATGATATGACTTCATAATAATTATATTAGTAGACATATATGTTCATAACTTTTTAGAATATTTAAACTTATTTAAAGTGATAGCATTGGTATGGAGGGAAATGTTATTATAACAAAATTATTATTTTATTGAGGGTAAAAATATAATGTCTTCATTATGTTGGGACCTTAAAAAATATTATTTTAGCATGCTGATTACTTAATCGATTAGCAGTAATTCTATAAAAGATATTTGAAAAAGACAATATTACTAATTAAACGATATAGTTTTATTGATAATTGTATGTGTATTTTTTTAAAAATAATATTTATGTTTTAATTTAAATTTGATTTTTAGTTCACATCAATAGGATACAATTTATACTTAGTCTAATAGTAATTTTATTTATCTCGGATCGGTGGTTTATATTATTTTATTTTAGCCCGATGCCCAATACACCGACCAAATCAAACTAATATTTTTTAATTTAATTTTAATTTTTTTTAAGTGTGGATCAATAAGACAATTTTATTTTAGACTGAATAATTAGTATATATTATTTTATTTTTGTTGGTCGAATTGTGTTTTTATTTTAGTTTTGTGTTAGTCTGAATCAATTGTATAATGTATTTTTTTATCCTGGATAAATAAAAAATATATTATTTTGTTTATCCAAGTTTATTTGTATAATTTTTTTAGGAGTACTGATAGTATTATTATTTTATTTTACCCCGATTCACATGATATATAAACTAAATCTTAATAATTATATTTAGTTTGCTTAAATTTAATTTAGCCTGAAGTAACAAATTAGAATAATATAGAACTCGATATGAATTAAAATATAGATTGGTAGAAGAAGTTGAATTTAATATAAATTATAATGATATAGAGTTCAATATAAAATAGAATTGAAATTAGTAAAGTAATAGAGGAAGTTGATTTTAATATCAATTAGAATTAGAATTGATCGACCCAATAATTAGAATTGAAATAATTAAGTAAAGTTAATTAAGTAATTTCAGCAAGTACTGAGCGACCGACTACCAAACTTTTAATGTTTTGTCTATTATGATATATTATAGATAGGAAAAATTATATAAAGCAAATATTGTTTATTGTAGACCATACAAAATATATATGCGATAACTACTGGTTAGAGATGCATATATTTTTGACTTCTGCATTATTTTAAGAATAAATGATTTTTGCATTGTCTTAAACGATGGGGTTAGATTGTTGTTGTTGTAAAGAAATAAAGATGATGATACTAAGTTGTTCTTGTAAAATAGTTAAGAATTTATGGATTGTTGTCAAGAATCTTAGCAAAGTCTTTAAGTAAAACAATAATTAAGTAAAATAAACAATTAAGTAGCTGAAAAAGATAATTTATTAGTTATTAGTGGTTATAAGATTATTATTCTATTTTATAAAATAAATATGTCCGTGATATTTAGAGAAGTTGTTTAATGGAGAGAAATAAAAAAAGATAACGTGTTATAGTTGAAAACGATTTTTATTTCTTTTTCTTTTATAATTTGATTACTAAACTTAATAAAACTTTTGAATAAAATAAGGGTAATTCAGTAAATTCTGCTTGTACCAAAAAATATGATGTTAGGTATGAATACAACACGGGGAGGGGGTGAATGTGTTTTGGCTTAAATGTTTGATTTTTGATCGACTTAGACTTTAGCAGTTGATTGCTATCAATGATTTAGTAGAATAGATGTTAAACATAAATAACTGTGCAAATATGTAAAACAAAGATCTTCAAAACTCACTTAATTTTATATTAAAAATCAAGCAGTATTTTGCTACAAAATCTCTAAGTTCTTGTTTTAGAACTTAGCTCCTTTCTTGAGAGAGAATACAGGATTTTCTATCTAGATTGTTACAACTGACTAGAGGACCAGTGTTAACTTTATAACTCAGTTAACTGATGGTTTACACAGAGGATAATAAACATGCTATTAGTTTTTCTAAACTGTCACTTGTCATTTCTATTTATAGAAAATCAAATCTTCCATTTCTGGCTTAGCATATCTTTAGCATCCCGTGTTTACTTTAATCTTCCTCTGTCAGTTAATCTTTGCCATTGATCTAGCACATCTCTCAAGCTACTTTTTGTAGACTTGTCAATCCAACTATGTGAATTATTTGTTGATTTACAACCTTGGATATTAAACTGTTCTGCAATTCTGTACTTAGAGAAATTTCTTCACTTCGAGATCTCCAATTAAGCTGTAGAGAACTCGACATCTCGATAGGCATGTTGGCTTGTCGATATCTTTGAAACTTCATTGTTGACTTGACTTATTGACAACTCTGAGTTCTCTAGTGAATTTTGGTTTATCGATAACTCACAGTTCTCTAATGGACTTTGGCTTATCGATAACTCAGAGTTCTCTAATGAATGTATACTTGTCGATATCTCTGAGTTCTCGAATGGGTATCTGACTTATCGATATCTCCAATAGCATTTCCTGAGTTCTCGATAGACAATTCCTGAGTTCTAGATAGGCAATTCCTGAGTTCTCGATAGGCAATTCCTGAGTTCTCGAATGACTTCTCTATAACAATAATTCTGTGACTTGTAGAGATCTTGACTTACAATGTTTTTCATCAAACAGAATTATTCAACTCCAAGCTTCTTCATAATTCTTTTGAGGCATGACCTTCTTGATCTTCTTCCAGATAGAATTCTTAGGCTTGACACTGTTTAGAGAAAAATGCTCCAGTCTGCTCCATTTACATTTTACAGACATTAAGTGTTACAAGTATAAATTACAGGTTAAGGTTACAATACAACTAATCTCAGGGTTATCAGAATGACTTATTCTTGTTATGATACAGGCATGTCTTGCACAACAATCTCCCCCAATTTGTGAGAAGATTGCTTATCACAAATTCATGCATGTTAACAAGACTAACCCCAAGTTAAAGAATGAGAATCAAATAATACAAAAGCTGATACAACACTTGTACATTGAACATTTGACAGCTTACAATAATTAAGTAAAAACTAAGCTTTCTGATCCTTTCTCAATTATGTTCTTAATCTGTACAAGTATTTCCAATTCTTCTAGGATGGGGGTGTCAGTTAGAGCCTCTATTAGTTTCAGAAAATCTGGCATAGGATATCTAGCTAACATCCATATCCTGTATCTTGACAAAGAGACAGCTTTTACATTCAGAAATTTTCCATCCTTTGATATTCTGCTCTTGCCTGCTGCCTTCAACTCTTCTGATCTTCTAATATACTCATCAATGTCATGCTCATACTTTCTCCTCCTTTCAGCTAGCAAATCTCTATGCTTATCTTTCATCTCCTCTCTGTTAACCACAAATACTGCCAATACTGTTCTCCATGCCTTAGTGGCTGAATCTTTACCATTCATCAAGCTTATCACCCTTTTCAGTTCAATAATTGAGAGAGAATCCATTATTCTATTTCCAAGCTTTTCAAAGGACCCATCACTGTAGTAGATTCTAACTTCTTTGATGTTGACAACCCAAACTCTGACAATTCTTTCAGCTAGCTGTTTGAAGTAGTCTTCATCTGAATCCACAACATTTAGAGGTTGGAAATCATCTTGATCATATCTGTTCCAGATGGCCTTTTCACCAAATCCATGATCATTGAGAAATTCAGCTGTCAGTTGTCTTCTTCTTTGTCTTCTTTGTCTTCTGAATCTTCTCTTAACCTTGGCTTCTTTTGGCCCTATTTTAACTATAACGACTCGTGTATTTTTGAATTATTTAAATATGTAATTGTGGAATTTTAATTAAATAAAATATGTGTCTTGGTTTTGGCAGCAGTATGTTGATATATACTATTTGTTTGTGATTTATTGGTGTAAAGGATTGGAATATGTAGTTAAAAATTGAGTTATATTGTTCTGTTTTATTTTTAAAGGTGATTTTATTACAGTTTTAAAACTCGTAAATATTTGGATTGTCTCTAAAACTAGTTTTATAATTTTATAATTTCAATAATTATTTTTGGGATATTATAAAATTTAGAAATCAAAATTTCATCAATTATTTAACCCTGTATGATTTTCTGATTATATTTAATTATAAAATCTGTATTTAATTCCAGAATTCTTCAAAAATTATGAAACTCATATTATTTAAGTTTGGAATATTCCGAGAATTTTAAAATTATTTTGGGAATTTTTGAGATTAATTTCACCCGCGCGTTGTTTCGTTTATTCGTTAAAAGCGGGTACAATATTGCATTTCAGAAATTATTTTAAAATTTGGAAACTTACGTTTTAATGAAATTCGGGATATTTATAACATTTTATGATTATTTTGATAGTGTTTTGATTAAGATTTATTCGCGAGTTATACCGTTAAAAATAGATTAAAGCGATGTACCGGGCTTGTAGTCAGTCAGAATAGAGAATAAATAGACACGTATCCACTTATTCCGGACACGTGTCGTGTAATTCTTTTGCAGTGGGGGTGAGTCTTTTGTTAAGGGTTTGTGCGGGTAAACATCAATCTCAGTCTCTCCTCTCTTGCTATCTCCCCCTTTAATCTCTCTCCCTCCTCTACCTCTCTGTTTCTCCGTTTCTTTCTTGGGTTCCCTACTTCTTGCGGTGGTTCGCCGTTTTTCTTTCCCGGCCGTTCTTTTCCTGGTTGGTTTCATACCTTTTCAGTTCAAATTTTGTGTGTATATATATATATATACTCGTGTATGTATGTGCCCGTGTGTGTGATTTTGTGTATGTGTGTGCGTGTGTAGTGTGTGTTCGGTGTGGTGGCCGGAGTTTTGGCCGCTGGGGACTTTTCCTCCGGTGGTAGTTACTCTGCTCTTTCTTTTTCATTCCGTTCTTGCGCGTGAGGCGCGTGCATGAGTGCTGTGTTATATGATGTGACTGTTTGGTTCAATTGGGCTGTTTCCTATTGGGCTAGACAGTGGGGTTGGATTGTTTGGGCCTTCCCTGTTGGGCCGAATGGGAGTATTAGGCTTAGTTATTAAAATTTTAATCCCTCTTTTCTTTTTCTGCAGGAAAAATGAATAAGTATTATTCGTGAAATAAAATTTTCGTTGCGGGAAAATTATATTAATTGGTGTAATTTATTTGGGAACCCGTATTATATCGGGCGCCAATAAATTGTACCGCCGTTGACGATGAACTTCGGTGAGTCAACGGTGGACGATGATGACACGATTATGAGTCCTAATATTTTAAAAAAATATATAATAATGAATATGAAATACGAGTAATAATAGTAATTAGTTGGTTTGAATCGGTGGTTGGAATTTGTGGAATGGGAGTGTGATTGGATAATTGTTGCGATTATTGTATTTGGGATTCAACGTCGATTGATGTTTCGACGGGTAGTCCGATAAATAAAGGAGATGCTGCCCGATTTCCGGGAAATTGAACTACGTAAATACGGGAACGTATCCGATAATTATCGGGACGTCGAGTGAATATATGTTATACTTTATACGAAGTTGATTGTATGCTGTGGTGAACGTTCTGTCCAAAACTCAATAACCCTAATTTCGTAAAATGACGAGTATACGTATTTTCTGAAAATGAACACTGACCCGATTTCGAGAACGTGAACCCTAATTGTTGTTTGTGTTATTATGGTATGAATGATTGCGAGTCGGAACATACTATCGTATGGGTAGGTGGTTAGCGAGGATATGTCAAGCATAACTGAGTGTCTAATATAGAGTATTTCGCCCCTGTAGGTTCTAGTCGGGAAACCGAAAGTGGACGTTGGACTAATGATGACCTAGTTGTCAGTCGATGAGCTCAGTAGAGTTTCAACAGAAAAACCTGAGTGTCAAAGTCGAATCTAATGTGATCTAGTGATTGGACGTTAAAGCTTGAGCGACAGAGTCGGCTCAGAGTTGATCAGTAATAGTAGTAAAGCCCTATAAGGCAAGTCCTTCTGAACCTTTCTTCGAGATATATTGTGAATATTTATGAACTTTCTCATAACATGTTGTTATTGCTCAAAATAAATCATGTTCTATATTGCAAGTATTTTAAACTATTTAACCTTGAACCCTGATTTTCTTGATCTTGAGCCATAAGCCTTATTCTTTGTAAACCATCCTTTATTGATTTTCAGATACCAAACCACCCAAATATGATACTGCTCCCCAAATGTATAGCTACCAAATACCAAACACTGGAAGAAAATTGTTTGAAAATACTGAAACTTTTATACCCCAACCATTCTTTATAACATCAAAGAACTATACCTTGAAAAACCATTATTTGTCTAATACCTGATCCTTTTACAGGCTGAAAACCGTTTCTCATACATACCTTGATATACCCTTATGATACTCATGAATCGCATTACGCTTTTATACAAGTGCTTTATCAATGTTGATTATGATCTTGCCTATTGAATTACATTGTTTATTACACTGAATTGTTTTAGAATTGGATAGTTTTCTTATGTGGACCAGATTCGTGGTCAGACCAGATTCGTGGTCGAATTAGGCCAATGTGTGCCTTGGATGCCTAACCTTAGTTTTTAAAAAAAAAACTTAAAATGAATATCCAATTCTAATGATTATTTAAAAAGAAACTTGATTCATCTGAATCACCTCCTTTAATCATTGTTAACCTCAGTTATCGTTATTATGACTTGCTGAGCTAGTTAGCTCACTCTTGCGAATCTTTTTATGTATTCTACAGTTAAGAAGGATACGGTTGATAACGAGGCTTCCCAGTTCAATGTACGAGCTAGGATTCCAGATTGACTTGGATCGAGCTAGCAGGAGCTTATTGCGGTAGTGAGATAGTAAGATTGTAAGAATAATTTTATTATCAGTTGTAAGTTAAATTAGTTGGGATTTGGTACGTTGTAATAAAAGTTAAGGTTGTGGCTTGTTTTCATACTTTAACCTGTTGTGATCCGTGGTTATATAGAGCAGGGTCATTGCAATTAATATTTCATATACAGGTTGATATATTGTGTTTGTGTTGTGGACCCCAAACTTCTGACCCGGGTTTGGAGGGCGCCACAGGTTGGTATCAGAGCTACAGGTTATAAGTCACTGAAACAAGCCTAGATTGTCGGGATTGGGTAAAGGGTTAGGATTAGGAATCGGAAATAGAAAGATAAGACGTTGTGAGGTTGAGTGCGACTGTATAGTAGGTCTCCGACACGGTTCGTATTGCAATTTGGGATTCTTAGCCTGCGACGTGATTCCCAGGTAACGGCGATGGCAGATCCTGTTTTCCCTGTATCACCTGATCATTCGGAGCCTTCCGTTCGAGGATCGTCATCTTCTCCCAGATTTGATTCGCACCTTGTTTTTTCATCAGTATTACTGGTAATACCTTCTTCTATAACAGCTTTACCCCTTCAAGATATTCTACGCTATTATACCACCTCCTGATGTGAGACCACTTATTTAAAAAAAAAACCTCCATCTGCTTATTCTTGTTTTACTGGACATTCGGCTGTGAGTGTATCTCTTAAGTTTACCCTACATCCTGTTCTATACCCTCAGTTTAAAACTTGTCATATGAAGCAATAGTACCAATGAGGATGGATTCGAGGGTTACTGTAAATGGTGAGTACTGGAGATATAAATAAAGGTGAGAAGAAGTTTAGAAAGAAGATTCAAGTGTTCTGGAGGATAGCTGTTATTAGGTTAAATGAAGCCATTAGTGACTAGGCCCCCATGACTAGCTTGAGGAATGAACTAGATGAGTTTTGAAAGAGAGTTAGAGAAGAGTATGGATCTGGAGCTTTCTTGAATTTAGATAATGGTGTTCTGACGATGTGATACATTTATAGTAACAAGGTGATGTGACATTAGCCTAGTTGTTGACTATTGGATAATCTGCTCCACTTATTGATTGCAAAGTTGATGACGGGAGTATTACCGGTATCAAAGTTTTGATGTGAAGCTACGAATACGATAACATGCAACGACAATTGAAGGGATCGTCGATAAAGGAAGGCAAATGGACCCCATAAGGAAAGAAGGTAGATTGAAGTGAATGGACCTTTATATGATCGTTCCTATAGTTTGGTACCTTGTTATAGGTCGGAAGGACAACAACCAACTCATATAGTAAGGACAACTAGATTTATGATTTTCAAAATTTTTAACAAGTTTTCAAAAAAGATTTTTCCTTACAAAATTTCTAAAAGCCTTTTTGAATAAAATAAGTTTTAAACATTGGTTGTCAAGTTACTACTTGAGTTTCTTGTTTGTTAAAAGACCCGGATTACCTGGAAGGATACTTATTTTAGACTTAGTATTGTTAATTCAGAGAACAAAGTAACCCGCGATTATGAAGAAGTTGATTATTCCTATCGGTAAGTTGCAAATATTGTTTGACAAGGTTAATAACAGAATCCGCATACGGAGTAATTATTCATCCAGTTGCAGAGACCATTAAAGTTTATAGAATTTATTGATTTAAAAAGGAGCCTGGGCGTGATCGAAGAAGATTGAGAAGATTTCCAGACTTTTTTAAAAGAAGAATATTATTAACAAAAGGATCGTTATGTTGAATGATTCGTGGTTATTCTAAATTAAAAAGAGGAAACTCGAGGTTATCTGGTAGGGACGCTATTATGATTAAATTGTTAAAGTATTATACTTGTAGGTGCAATGTTAAAGACGCAAGACGTGACAAGTAAAAATCTACCATAATGCTTAATTTGCGAACGCATTTCAATGTACTTTCTAAAGTTATTGTATGGCACAATGGAGATATGATCGAACAAGCTCGAAAAATGAATACAAGTGAAATATGGATGGTGACCAATGGTATCATTCTTGTCTTCAACATTACAATGTTTATCCTCTTTTTGATTCCTAAATAAGTATGAACTTCTTTTCTTAAATAAACTCTTTGCTATAATATCGAAAAGGAGGATATTGCATTCCTTTCAAATTTAATTGTTTCCCTTAAGTTTTGCTTTCTGATTGGGATAAACAGTGTTATGGTGAGACACTTTGTCGGAATGAAGAAGAGTCGGGTGGGACGCCACCTAATCATGTGTTGTATGCCATATGGTATGAAAGACTGGCCATCTTAAGTACCAATGTGGTTGTCTCATTCATATCCAACTCATCATTTCTTCTTTATTTTCAACTTCAAGTTTATTGAATTATGAATCCTTCTAGTTATTTCGTTATACCTTCGTTCTTTGCAAAAGTTTTTTAAACAAATCAACGTATTATGAACCAAGCGGACAAAGTTCCTTCTACCTTTCATGCATAAAAAAAGGAAACAAGGGCATATGGCGAGGATTGCAAATCACTAGCCCTAGTCAGGGATACACTAAGAGTCAAGAGAATCTACTCCAATGAGGAATACGTCTCCAAGAACAAGAAATTGCGATTTTCCGGTGAAATATGTTATTTAGAATACGGATGTGGTGATGTGAATGATTATCGTGGATACCTTATGCATTAAAGTATTGAAAGATGTGGGAGCAACTTGATTGTTTAGCTCCCAAGCTTTTGTTGATAAGATGAATTATCATGTTGAATTGATAAGATTGTGATTAAAGGACTAGCAAGTCAAGAACGTGTATTTGTTAAATAAGTAAGTACCAATGGTGGAAGTGAGATTTCTGGCAATAACTTTGTGAGGATTTGACATTATTTTAAGAAATGGACTAGCTATTTAAGTGTGATGCCTAGATAGACCATCATGATAGAAGATAGTTTTGAAGATGCCAAATGAGAATATGATGAGGTTTAAAGGACAAAGGAAGGTAAAGAACTTGTTAGCAATGATTTAAGTTAAAAGGTTACAGTGACCAAGATGTAAGCGCTATGGCGATTATAAATGAAAGTCAGGAGTACACAGAACTTGAAGATTTTATAGCAATTAAGGAGTTTCAAGATATGTTTCCAGAAGAATTATCCACATTTCCTCCAGATAGAGAAATGAAGCTCGCGATTGACTTAGCACCTGAAACGAAGCCAGTGACCAAGGCCTTACACAAAATGGCACTAGTTAAAAGGAGGAAATTAGCAAAGCATATGCAAGAGATGTTAGAAGAAGGAGCGATTATACCTAGTGTACCCCATAAGGTGCACCAGTATTAATTATTAATAAGAAAGATGGAAGTATGAGATTATGCGTCGACTAACGAAAGCTCAATAAGTTTACTATCAAGAGCAAGTATCTGTTACCTCGAACTACTGATTTGTTTGATCAAACAGAAGAAGCAAAGTATTTTCTAAAATTGATTTAATATTTGGGCGTTATCAATTGGAGATTGAACCTATGGACATATCAAGGATAATCTTCAGAACTAAGTACTGCTGCTATAAAGTTCTAGTGATGCCATTTGAATTAACCAATATACCAATAATATTTAAACTTGATGGACAGAATCTTTCAGGAATATCTGGATGAGTTGTATTTGTGTTACTTAAAGTCAATGGAGGATCATGCGAAATATTTAATGACAACTAGGAAGTTGGAGAAGAAAGAAGTTGTATGTAAGGTTTACAAGACGAAAGCTTTAATAGCAGGAAGCATAATTCTTAGCATAAGTAGTCAATGAGGAAGAGGCAAAAGGAGATCCAACAAGAATTAAAGTTACTATAAATGAAGAAAGATCAAAAGCACCAACAAAAGCAAGAAGTTTTTATAAAGTGGAGAAGGGTGAAGAAAGTTTTGCGGAGTTAAATGAAAGAATGGTTACAGCACCTGTTTTATCAATTTGAAAGTATCAAGAAGATTTAGTAGTTTATAGTGATGCTTCTCATAAGGGAATAGGATGTGTGTTGATGCATCACAATAAAGTTATTGTATATGCATCCACACAACCGAAACCTTATGAGCAGAATTATCCTATTCATAATTTGGGACTAGCAGTGATAATATTCGCTTTGAAAGATTGGGAAACATGATATGTATGGAGAAATGTGTGATATCTATACAGACCAGAAGAGTTTGGAGTATGAATTCACGAGGAAAAGCAAATGTAGCGGCAAGCGATAAGCAAAAAGGAGAGAACGAACATATAAACTGTACCAGAAAAATTATCTATGGACTTTTAGAAATTGGAATTGGAAGTCAGAGTTTAAAAAGGGCAAGGATGGATAGTATGACCTTTTAGTCGAAGTTGTTAAGGGAAAAATAAGGAGATGTCAAGAGAAGATAATGGATCACGATGTTAACAATTAGTAAGAGGAAATTTATGTGCCCAGGAGAACGATCACGATATCCCCAGGTTTTCTTCCAGCACTTGGATGCTACAAGTAGAAGAATTAAGAAATGAGATCCCACAGGGAATTCATAATATGAAGTATCTAATATATAAAAGAAATGCCAAGATATACGGAAATTTAAAGAAAAATAGTGATAACCAGGTATAAAAAGAAAATTTCAAGATGGATTAGGAAGTGTTGGACATGTCAAAGAATGTAAGGCGAAGTATTGAAGGCCTAGTGAACAAGGCAGACCAAGGAGTGATTTTACAAGAAGCGAATCGTAAAATGTATCAGTGATGTTGTTGGAAAAAAATGAAATTATGAGATTATGTATTGATTATCAGGAATTTAATAAAACAACGAATAAGAAGAAGTGACCCCTACAATGAATTAATTACCTATGAGACCTAATCTAAGAAGTGTGTTATGTCTCGAAGATTAACTTAAGATCCGACATGAGAACATATCAGAGATTACGATTAAAGTAAGTTAAGAGCATTGCAAGCTCTGGTGATATTATGTGAAATAACAAGTGTATCAGGTGATTATAAGGAATTAAGGATCATGGTGTATAAGGAATACTTAAATAAGCAAACTGTATTTACTGATAACATCCTCAGCTACTCAAAGAATAAGGAAGTCTGCGTGGAATGCCCAAGGGTTTTTCTCCAAAAATCAGAAGGAAAGCAACTATACGTTGAGTCTTCAAGAATGAAATTGTGACTAAGGTTAACCAAAGATTCTGAATTAATCCATTAACAACTACCTAAGCGAAGCCGTATGATAACAGATGTCTTATGCCGACAGAAAAGATTGGATGTAATTAAGACCACCGAGGAGTTAATAAACGAATTGGAAAGAGTGGTATCTGAAGTTTAAATACTTAAAGGTGATAATACGTGAATATATGAGATTACTTTTCAGCCTTAACTGATGGAAAAAAGTAAGAGATGTTCAAATTTTTGGAAACCAAGTTGAAAATGAGCACCGCCTATCATCCTTAAACGGAGAGTCAAAGTACATAAGTGATTGAGGAAATGTAAGTTATGTCGAGAGGTTGAGTTTTAAGGAAATACTGGAATGATCATTTATCAGCAATGTCTGCTTTGGAATACTGCTTTACCAAGCTTCATGTGAACACAAATGTAGGTCCCCATTTTATTTCAATAAAATGGGAGAAAGAAAGTTGTCAAATTCTAAGTTAATTCAGCACACCAAGAGCGTAGTAATATTGATTGAAGCAGCCCAGAGTAGACAAAGAAAGAAGGCGAAATTATATCGAGATAGAATATGAATATAGAAATAGGACCAGTAGTGTTAGTACAAGTTTCATCCTGAAAGAGACTGGATAAGTTTAAGTAGAAGGGATAGGTTAAGTCCTAAAATTTAGTAAACCATCTAAGGTATCGATAAATATAGATAAAGTTGTTCATGAGTTGATGTTACCGTCACAACAGTATGTATACATATAATGTGTTTTTCCTGTCAAGGTTAGGGTGATAAGTGTCTGATTCGAACCAAGTGGTTGATCAGGAGCCAATGGGCTCTGGTCCAAGTTGTTTTGCATATAGTAATCGATCTAAATTCTTGATCGTTAAAGGCAAGTCATTGAAAATGAGTGTAAATCTATTGTAAGTACGTTTGAAATCCTCGAGTAGAAGAGTCTACTTGGAAACTAGAGTCAGATATGCTTGACAAATATCCTCACTTATTTAGTTAAACCAGATTCTGAGGACAGAATCTTTTTAAATGGGGAAGGATATAACGACTCGTGTATTTTTGAATTATTTAAATATATAATTGTGGAATATTAATTAAATAAAATATGTGTCTTGGTTTTGGAAGCAGTATGTTGATATATACTATTTGTCTGTAATTTATTGGTGTAAAGGATTGGAATATGTAGTTAAAAATTGAGTTATATTGTTCTGTTTTATTTTTAAAGGTGATTTTATTACAGTTTTAAAATCCGTAAATATTTGGATGGTCTCTAAAATTAGTTTTATGATTTTATAATTTCAATAATTATTTTTGGGATTTTACAAAATTTAGAAATCAATATTTCATCAATTATTTAACCCTGTATGATTTTCTGATTATATTTAATTGTAAAATCTGTATTTAATTCCAGAATTCTTCAAAAATTATGAAACTCATATTTATTTAAGTTTGGAATATTCCGAGAATTTTAAAATTATTTTGGGAATTTTTGAGATTAATTTCACCCGCGCGTTGTTTCGTTTATTCGTTAAAAGCGGGTACAAAATTGCATTTCCTAAATTTTTTTAAAATTTGGAAACTTACATTTTAAAGAAATTCAGAATATTTATAACATTTTATGATTATTTTGATAGCGTTTTGATTAAGATTTATTCGCGAGTTATACCGTTAAAAATAGATTAAAGCGATGTACTGGGCTTGTAGTCAGTCAGAATAGAGAATAAATAGACACGTATCCACTTATTCCGGACACGTGTCGTGTAATTCTTTTGCAGTGGGGGTGAGTCTTTTGTTGAGGGTTTGTGCGGGTAAACATCAATCTCAGTCTCTCCTCTCTTGCTATCTCTCCCTTTAATCTCCCTCCCTCCTCTACCTCTCTGTTTCTCCGTTTCTTTCTTGGGTTCCCTACTTCTTGCAGTGGTTTGCCGTTTTCCTTTCCCGACCGTTCTTTTCCTGGTTGGTTTCATACCTTTTCAGTTCAAATTTTGTGTGTATATATATACTCGTGTATGTATGTGCCCGTGTGTGTGATTTTATGTATGTGTGTGCGTGTGTAGTGTGTGTTCGGTGTGGTGGCCGGAGTTTTGGCCGCCGGGGACTTTTCCTCCGGTGGTAGTTACTCTGCTCTTTCTTTTTCATTCCGTTCTTGCGCGTGAGGCGCGTGCATGAGTGTTGTGTTATGTGCTGTGACTGTTTGGTTCAATTGGGCTATTTCCTATTGGGCTGGACAGTGGGGTTGGATTGTTTGGGCCTTCCCTGTTGGGCCGAATGGGAGTATTAGGCTTGGTTATTAAAATTTTAATCTCTCTTTTCTTTTTCTGCAGGAAAAATGAATGAGTATTATTCGTGGAATAAAATTTCATTGCGGGAAAATTATATTAATTGGTGTAATTTATTTGAGAACCTGTATTATATCGGGCGCCAATAAATTGTACCGTCGTTGACAATGAACTACGGTGATGACACGATTCTCAGTCCTAATATTTAAAAAAATATATAATAATGAATATGAAATACGAGTAATAATAGTAATTAGTTGGTTTGAATCGGTGGTTGGGATTTGTGGAATTGGAATGTGATTGGATAATTATTGCGATTATTGTATTTGGGATTCGACGTCGATTGATGTTTCGACGGGTAGTCCGATAAACAAAGGAGATGCTGCCCGATTTCCGGGAAATTGAACTACGTAAATACGGGAACGTATCTGATAATTATCGGGATGTCTAGTGAATATATGTTATACTTTATACGAACTTGATTATATGTTGTGGTGAATGTTCTGTCCAAAACTCAATAACCCTAATTTCGTAAAATGACGAGTATACGTATTTTCTGAAAATGAACACTGACCCGATTTCGAGAATGTGAACCCTAATTGTTGTTTGTGTTATTATGGTATGAATGATTACGAGTCGAAATATACTATCGTATGGGTAGGTGGTTAGAGAGGATATGTCAAGCATAACTGAGTGTCTAATATAGAGTATTTCGCCCCTGTAGGTTCTAGTCGGGAAACCGAAAGTGGACATTGGACTAAAGATGACCTAGTTGTCAGTCGATGAGCTCAGTAGAGTTTCAACAGAAAAACCTGAGTGTCTAAGTCGAATCTAATGTGATCTAGTGATTGGACGCTAAAGCTTGAGCGATAGAGTCGGCTCAGAGTTGATCAGTAATAGTAGTAAAGCCCTATAAGGCAAGTCCTTCTGAACCTTTCTTCGAGATATATTGCGAATATTTATGAACTTTCTCATAACATGTTGTTATTACTCAAAATAAATCATTTCTATATTGCAAGTATTTTAAACTATTTAACCTTGAACCCTGATTTTCTTGATCTTGATCCATAAGCCTTATTCTTTCTAAACCATCCTTTATTGATTTTCAGATACCAAACCACCCAAATATGATACTGCTCCCCAAATTTATAGCTACCAAATACCAAACACTGGAAGAAAATTGTTTGAAAACACAGAAACTTTTATACCCCAACCATTCTTTATAACATCAAAGAACTATACCTTGAAAATTCATTATTTGTCTAATACCTGATCCTTTTACAGGCTGAAAACCGTTTCTCATACATACCTTGATATACCCTTTTGATACTCATGAATTATATTACGCTTTTGTACAAGTGCTTTATCAATGTTGATTATGATATTGCCTATTGAATTATATTATTTATTACACTGAATTGTTTTAGAAATGGATAGTTTTCTTATGTGGACCAGATTCGTGGTCAGACCAGAATCGTGGTCGAATTAGACCAATATGTGCCTTGGATCCAGTAATTAAAGCAGTGATGTGTGCTTTGCTCGGGGTTAGTGCGTGACTGATCAGCAGCCTAACCTTAGTTTTTTTTAAAAAAAAACTTAAAATGAATATCCAATTCTAATGATTAGTTAAAAAGAAACTTGATTCATCTGAATCACCTCCTTTAATCATTGTTAACCTCAGTTATCATTATTATGACTTGCTGAGCTAGTTAGCTCACTCTTGCGAATCATTTTATGTATTCTACAGTTAAGAAGGATACGGTTGATAACGAGGTTTCCCAGTTCAATGTACGAGCTAGGATTCCAGATTGAGTTGGATCGAGCTAGCAAGAGCTTATTGCGGTAGTGAGATAGTAAGATTTTAAGAATAATTTTATTATCAGTTGTAAGTTAAATTAGTTGGGATTTTGTACGTTGTAATAAAAGTTAAGGTTGTTGCTTGTTTTCATACTTTAACCTGTTGCGATCCGTGGTTATATAGAGCATGGTCATTGCAATTAATATTTCATATACAGGTTGATATATTGTGTTTGTGTTGTGGACCCCAAACTTCTGACCCGAGTTTGGAGGGCGCCACACCAACTGTTTTGAAGTGTGTTTTATGGGGTGGCTTGAATTAAGGTACAGTTTTGAGTCTTTTCAGAGAAGTATGGCTGTGAGTAATTTGAGTTTTGAGGAGAGAGTTTACAGTGAGCTTGTAGAAATATTTAGGCTTAGAGGTTTGAGGTTGAGTAGTTTTTGATGAGGTTGAATGTGAAGGTTTAGCAATTGGTATTTGGATATATAGGGTTTGGAGGGGTTGTGAGGTATCATTCTTTTGTCTTTGGCTCCTTCCACCCCTCCTTTGAGTCTCAGATCCACTCTTCTTCTCCTTCTTTTTCTCACTATCACTTTTTCCACCAATTGCCTTGCTAGATTGACTTGAGTTTGAGCCAGAAGGATTTTGACCATCTTTCTTCTGTTCATCATCACCCAAGTCATCTGTGTTGATTTGAGTTTTAGGCAAATTGGCTTCAGGATTATCAATGTATCTCCTCATAATCTTGATCATAGCTTCATCTTCACTAGTCTTCAATTTCTTACTTTTCAGCTCAGACTCAAGCACCATTATCAGTCTTTTGTTGGCCATGACAGTTTTTGGGTACTTGGAAATGTTTCAATTGCTTGGTTGTAGAGCATATATAGTGCACCCTTTTGCTTGGATGTAGATAAGCTTTTGGGAATGCAGCTTCTTGAGCCTTCTTCAACTCTGCTAGTAGCATTTTCTCTTCATTGTTGATTATCCTGACCTTGTTAATCAAAATATCCACCTCAGATGCTCTTCTGGAAATTAGATAATTGAAGTTGACTTGCATACATCTATCTACACTAGAATCATTAAGATTGATCACTATCCTTTTCTCTAAAAACTGGTCCTTGACTGGGATCTGCAGCACCCTGATGAAATTGATAGTCTTTTCCAAGGTCTTTCTGTAAGTGAAGAAGTTATTGTTGAGAGAGTTCCTTAGTCCAGTGAGCAAATTGTCAAACTCTTGTGTCATTCCTGGACCTTGGGCAGCCATAAGGAGCCTCTCTTATTCTAGACCTTGTACTTGACTTTCGAGTTTTGATTGTGATTATGCTAGCCTTGCATCTATCTCCCCCTTAGTCTTGGTGACATGCATGAGTAGGGGAGTAGGAATCTCAGGTCTTACAGCTTCAGGCAATGCTGGCAGTGGGATGTTGAGTTTTCCCATAATGGCTCCCAAAGCAATTGTATTCTGCATTTGTAAATGCTTATGGGACTCCACTAGGGCCTGAATATCATGTTGTTGACTCTCAACCAATATGGTTAGAGCTCTGACTTGTGAAGATAAACCAGAGTTGGAAGCTTGAAGTGAAGAAATTTGATCTTGAAGTTCTTGTATTTGAGGAGTAGATGTTTTGGCTGAGAAGGACCTAAAGTGTTCATCTACAGCTTTTCTGACACCCTCCATGAGAAAAATGAAGGCTCATACCTTGCAGTATACATTTGATTGAGCTTGACCCTGGTATCATTTGAATTTGTGATATGAGCTTGAACTTGATCAAACAGGGCCTTGAAAGAACTCTTCATATTTGACACTTCCTTTTCAATGGAGGCCAGATCCATCCTTGACATTTGCTCAGTGAAAGACGGGAATTGATTCTTGATGTCCTTTTGAGAAGGCACAATGTCATCCATCTTTTCCTTGATCAGCTTCCTGATTTTATCTTCATGTCCAGTCAATTTTACTTCAAGGACCTTTCCAAAGAGATGGAAAGCCTAGAGTTGAGCTTTGTGCACATCTATGATGGCATCATAGACTTCAGGAGGAGTGAGAGATTTAGCATTGCTTCCCAAGATAGTTATGTACTCCCTCCTGAATCTAGCCAAAACTTCATCCATTTCTGCCACATCATCATCAGACAACCAGGCATCTACATTTCCATCTTCTTCAGCTTCATCTACTATCTTCTCCTTCTGTTGTTCAACCTCTTCATTGAAGCATAGCAGTATAGCTTGATAGTCCTGGTTCCCCATATCTGAAGTGAGCAATTGCTGAGAGAGATTGGCTAAGCCTGATATTTGATCTACCAACATGTCATCAACTGTAGAAGGCTGAGCTTCCATATCTTGTAGCCATTGAGCCATGACATGTGGTTGGCTGGATTGAGATGTGGATGGGTGCTGAGAAATGTCCAGATTACCACCTATGACTGAAGTCACAGTTTGACTCACAGATAAATCTGTGGTTTTGATAGTTTGTTGTTCACCACATGTAGTGGGAACCTCCATTGGAATTGGAGAGGATTTGACTGGGTTACTATCAGATTCAAGTAAAAACTGATGAAACCCCCATGTTTGTGATGGTGTCATCAAGGTCTACCCCAGCTAGTAGCCTCTCACCATCTAGATGTTGGTTCTGGGTGGTGAGCACAGTTTCATGAACCATGTCACTTGAGTGTTGGTGCACTTGAGAATCAGATTCAAGTGCTCTATATGATGAAGAAATTTGATAGATTAGAGAAGTTTGCTCAGTTGTGAGTGTTGGCAGCTCCCCCTGAATGGATGAGGGAGCTTCAAGTGATGTGCCCTCACTGTGTGTGCCATCCTTATTTCTTCTACCATACACTTTAGGTGCAGGTTGTGCTGACTCAGTACAGGATGCATTGGGGTGAATGCTCTTTTCAATAGATACACCCTGTTGAGAGGAAGCATCTAGTAACTGTTTACTCCTCTTTTGTTCAACTGTGCCCTTTTGGGAGGACACAGAAGTGTTTTGAGTGGTCACCTCAGGTAACTTACTCTTCTTTGGTTTCTTGACCAAGGGTGACTCTAGTTCAGTTTGAATTGTTTCACTCTCATTTACAACAACAAGGGTTGGTTCCTTTCTCTTCTTTTTACTCACTTCAGTCTTTTGAGAGACTAAAGTGGTTGGTTTGCTAACATCTAGTGGTTTAGAAGAAGGGGTTGCAGCTTTGGAAGGTCCCTGTTGGTGTGCCTGTGTTTGTGCTTCCACAGGCTCAGGAACCATAGCTGAACTTGCAAATTTAGGAGCCCTCGTGTCTGGCATAGGGTAAGGATAAGTCTTGAATCTTTCCAACATAAATGGAGTGATTCTAAGACTTACACTCACCTTATTCTTTGAAGTAAGTGAGCCAAATATTATTTTGGACACTTGCTTACAATTGCCAATTCTACTACTATCAATACCAGCTAACAAATGTATGTCATTTACTTTATGAGCTAAAGTAGACATAATAAACCTTGGCAAAAAGATTTCTTTACCTCTATTCTTCAAAGGCATAGTAAGCCTGGTAGCCAGCTCCTCTATAATTAGAGCCCCAACATTCAGATGCCTGTTGTGAGCTATTGAGAGCACCAGCTTCTACACCACACTTGAGATGTTGTCAAAGCTAGTTTTTCTGCAAGTGAAAGCCCTCACTACAGAATCAAACACAAAGGACCATTCCTTTCTAAGGTTTGTTCTATTCAGGCTTTCCAAGTTGATTGAGCCACTGTAGTTGATGAAGTCCATGAATTCACTCAGCTCATCTGCAGTTGACATCTCTCCATAATTCTCAGTTGGCAACCCTAGGGCTGTATTCACATCAACAGCTGAAAACTCAATTTCCTGGCCTCCAATTGTGCATGTGACCACCATAGAAGTGACATTCTCTAGAACAACTGTCCTAGTTATAGCTGATATCCAAAATTCATGAAGAACGTCCAAATACAGCACAGGACTTGCAGCTAAAGCACCTGCAATATAAAATTCAGAAAGAAACTTCACAAACCCCTTGAAACTATCAGGGGCTTGGTTAGCATCAAGAAAAGCAATAAAGTTAGTTCCCTTCTCTGGAATGATAGCTCTAACAATGTTTTGTGCCATTTTAGTGTTTAGAAGTAGTGGGTAAGAAAAAGTTTTGAGAAAGGAGCAAAAACGAGAGAGAAATCGCCTTTTGTCTGAAAGCTAGGTCACTTGAGATCTCGAGAAAGTGTAAGTACAGTGTATGTATCGAGAAGTCTGGGTATTTATAGAAAAATTAAAATACTTATCAAGAAGTCAAATAAACGCTTGATATTAAACTTATCGAGAAGTCAGAAATGACTTATCGAGAACTCTAATAAATGCCCAGTTTGTCCGAAAATGGACTAAAAAGATTCTAATTTATTTGAATTAAATCAAATTGAAATCAGAATAAATTTTCCAAATGTATTTGTCTAAAATAATTCATTAAATTAAATTATTTTAGTTCTGAGTTATTGATAAGTCTCAAAATATCCTTGTCGAGAACTCTGTGAATTAACACTATTAGAGAACTCTACATGGTCTTATCGATAAGTCATAATAGAGCTTATCGAGAAGTCATTCGAGAAGTCTGTAAATAGACTTATCGAGGACTCACTCGAGAACTCTAAAATGACTTGTCGATAAGTCATTTTGACTTATCGAGAACTCAGTTCTCTATACCTTTGAGTTCTGTTATTCTGCCTTGTGTTAATTTTACACATTTAAGATGTAAATTAACAACTAAGCAGTTTACTTAGAATTTTGAAGTATTCTAAGTTAATTTTTGAATTTTTAAGAAAAATAAATATACAGAGATTCTGAAATATTTATAATTCATATCTTAGTTAATTTCCAATTAAATCAAACTAGGTTGATTTATTAGAAATTAATCTGCTGCAACACATTTAGCTGAGTTCTTGTCTTAGGATGAAGAATTGAACATTCCAATTTCACTCACAAGTCTAATGAAGGTTGGTTCATCCAAAGGTTTAGTAAAAATGTCAGCTAATTGTTTCTCTGTTGGAACAAAAATGAGCTCAATGGTACCATTTGCAGCATGTTCCCTGATAAAATGGTACCTAACATCAATGTGCTTTATTATAGAATGATTAACTGGATTAGCTACTACAGATATGGCACTAGTATTGTCACACATAATAGGAATTTTGTGTAACACTAGACCATAGTCCATTAGCTGATTTCTAATCCAAAGCACCTGAGCACAACAACTTCCAGTAGCTATATATTCAGCTTCAGCTGTGGAAGTTGACACAGATTGTTGTTTCTTACTATACCAGGATACAAGTCTTTGACCAAGAAATTGACAGCTTCCACTAGTACTTTTCCTATCAACTCTGCATCCAATAAAATCTGCATATGTGTATCTAACAGCTTCAAAACCAGTTCCCTTAGGTACCATAATCCCAAGTTTGGAGTTCCCTTTAAGTATCTGAAAATCCTTTTTACAGCCATCAAATGTGATTCCTTTGGATTGGCTTGAAATCTGGCACATAGACAAGTAGCAAACATGATGTCTGGGCTACTAACAGTTAAATAAAGCAATGATCCAATCATCCCTCTGTAGCTTGATATATCCACACTCTTTCCTTTCTTGTCTTCATCCAACTTGGTTGCAGTAGACATTGGTGTAGATGCAGGTGAGCTATCCCTCATACCAAATTTCTTCAATAAGTCATTCACATATTTGGTTTGGATGATGAAAATACCATCATTTCTTTGACTAACTTGAAGGCCAAGGAAGTAACTCAATTCTCCCATCATGCTCATTTCATACTCACTCTGCATTATCCTAGAGAATTTTTGACAAAGCTTTTCATTTGTAGATCCAAAGATGATATCATCCACATAGATTTGAACTAGGATCATATCTTCACCATGCTTCTTGTAGAAGAGAGTCTTATCAATAGTACCTCTGGTAAAGCCATGTTTGAGTAGGAATTCTGACAGTGTATCATACCAGGCTCTTGGTGTCTGTTTCAATCCATATAGAGCCTTGAGTAATTTGTAAACAAAGTTAGGGAATTCTGGATCTTCAAAGCCAGGTGGCTATTGCACATAAACTTCTTCTTCTAGTTCACCATTAAGAAAAGCACTCTTGACATCCATTTGATATACCTTGAAATTTGAGTGTGCAGCAAATGCCAGAAAAATTCTTATTGTTTCTAGTCTTGCAACAGGAGCAAAAGTCTCATCATAGTCAATTCCCTCTTCTTGTGAGTAGCCTTTAGCAACCAGCCTTGCTTTGTTTCTAGTAACAATTCCATTTTCACCCACTTAGTTCCTGTACACCCACTTAGTTCCAATTATGCTTCTATTCTTTGGTGCAGGAACTAATTTCCAAACTTTGTTTCTCTCAAACTGATTCAGCTCCTCCTGCATAGCACATATCCAATCAGGATCCAATAGGGCTTCTTCAGTTTTCTTGGGCTCTACTTGAGATAGAAAACATGCATGTAGGCATTTATTAGCAGTTGCACTTCTAGTTCTCACACCAGCTGAGGGATCACCAATAATAGCTTCTACTGTATGACTCCTATCCCACTTTCTAGTGTGGGTCTGTTGACTAGTGCCTTCATCATTTTCTTCAGTATTATCATGACTGTCATTTCCATTTTCCCTTTCTCCCCCTGAGTTTGTGCTATCAAATTCAGGTGTCTGAAGAGAGCTTTCATTCCCATGATTTTGTTCAGAGGTCTCTTCATTTGTCACTTGTTGTGCCATAACTTCGTCTTCCTCATCAGAATCACTATCAATGGTTAGATTTTTAAATACAAGGGCTTCAACATCATTTACATCAAGGCATTCCAAGCCTGGACACTTGTCATCATCAAAAGTCACATATATGCTTTCTATAATTTTCTTTTGATCAATCACATAAACTTTGTAGGCTGTTCTTTCCAATGAATATCCCAGAAAAATTGCTTGAAAAACTTTAGAGTCAAATTTTGCCACATATTCAGAGTTGACTTTTAGAATATTACACTTGCTTCCAAACACATGTAGATGCTTCACTGTAGGCTTCCTGTTAGACATGATTGAGTAAGGTGATTTGTCATGAGCTTTGTTTATGAGATATCTGTTTTAAGTGTAGCATGCAGTATTAACAGCCTCTTCCCAAAAACTAGTTGGCAACTGAGCATCTTGTAGCAAAGTTCTAGCAGCTTCAACCAATGTTCTATTTTTCCTCTCAACTACTCCATTCTGTTGAGGTGTTCTAGGAGCTAAAATTCTTGAACAATGCCTTTGCTTTTGCAGAATTCACTTAATGTTGAGTTTCTGAATTATGTTCCATTATCACTCCTCAATCTTTTCATACTAACTTCTCCTTCGGCTTGCTTCTCAATTTTCTTGATGTGCTCAATTATAATGTTTGGAGTTTCATCTTTAGAGTACACGAACTCAACCCAAGTGTATCTTGAAAAATCATCAACCATGACAAGGGCATATTTGTTCCTTGAAATGGACAAGACATTTACTGGCCCAAACAGGTCCATGTGAATAAGTTACAGAGGTGCACTTATAGAATTCACATATTTTGACTTGTGACTTGATCTTTTCATCTTTCCTTTCTGACAAGCTTCACAGACTTCCAGTTGTGCAAATTCCAGACTGGGCATGTCTCTCACAAGCTCCTTCTTGACTAAGGTGTTGATTACTTTGAAATTCAAGTGAGATAGCTTCTTATGCCATAATTTGCTTTGCTCTTCTGATGCCTTGGTGTAGAAATAACACACTCCATCCTTATTTATTGAATCTAAGTCTGCAACAAACAACCTTCCATTTCTTACTCCTTTAAGAGCAATTTCACCAGTCTTTTTGCTAATAAAAGCACAATCTTCTTTGTTGAAAACAACTTGAAAATCTTTGTCTGCAAATTGACTAACACTTAGAAGATTTACTTCTAATCCAGCAACTAGTGCTACATCTTCAACGACAACATTTCCAGAAACAATCTTGTTGTATCCCATTGTGAATCTTTTGCTGTTGTTTCCAAAGGTCACCAAGGGGCCAACCATCTCCTCAAATTGTGATAGCAGGGCCTTATCACATGTCATATGCCTAAAATATCCACTATCAATGATCCATATGACCTTCTTTCCTTTTCCCTGCACACAATGAGGATTAATTGTGTTTAGCTACCCAAGCTGTGTTGGGCACTTTCTTCTTGTTAACTGATTTTGCAGAAGCAGAATGTGAATTTTGAGATAAAATAGAATTCATAGACTGTTGAGAATTCTCCCTTTCAGATACAGAACCAATTTTTGATTCTATGAGATCAATTCTCAATTTGTGGCAACTCTTCATCACTTTCATGTTGCAGGGAATGCAGTCAAACTTGTCACAGAATGAATAGGGATCATTAGCCTTAGCTTCATTGTACTTGCAGACTCCTTCAGGTGTATTGCTAACAGTCTTTTTACAAAGATGAGTTAGGTGATTCATTGATCCATAGTTCTCACACCTCTTTCTGGGAGCATCTGCAACATAAGCAAAATTATTGCTTTTGTTTATCCCAATCTTTCCATTTCTATTCTTCTTTTTCTTTTTGACCTGTTCAGCTTTAATTTCCTTCACAGGCTCCTTAGTTTCTTGATTGGCCTTTGGTGTTTCAACAAGGATGGAAGACTGAGTTATCTCATCATTTTTCTTTTCTTTGTCCTCATCAGCTATCTCCTGTTTGATGATTAACTCTTCTTCACTGAAGTTCACTTCATATGCCTTGAACAAAGGTGATTCAACTTTCTTCAAAATAATTGGAACATCCTCAGTTTCAGTTGATTTTCCTTTGTCACTGACAGACTTGTTTTTGTTGTTCAAACCCTCATAATTAAGACCAACGATAATGTTTGCACATGGCTCGTTCTTTTCATGATATTGGCCAATCAAATCAGAAGCATTTTTGAAGGATTTCAGCTTCACTTCATTCTTCTCCAGCCTTTCTCTCAATACTGCTTCAATTTTACTTACACACTTTAATTTGTTCTTTAAGTATGCATTTTCTTGCCTAGCAACATCAAGCTCAACTAACAACAATTCAGTCTCTTGTTTTTCACTCTCAAGTTTTTCATTGATCTTTTTCAATCTGCTAACTTCCTCATTTGCAGCAACCATGCTTGTATGAATGTGGAACATTTCTGTGCTCATCTTTTCAACAGTTTCCTTATATTGACTCACATTTAAATCAATTATGGTAAGAGTTGGTACCTGTGATTTAGATGATGAAGAGTCTCCTTGCTCCAAGGTCATGAGTGCATAGTTTCCAACTTCTTCATCTTCATCATTATCTGAATCATCCCAGCTCTTGCCCTTAGCAATATAAGCTTTCCCTTGTTGCTTCTTTAGAAGAGCATCATACTTTGCTTACAATTCAAGATAGGCTTTGTCTTTCCTTGCCTTCTTGGGTTTCCTACATTCTGTAGCAAAATGGCCCAACTCATCACAGTTAAAGCACCTTATGTTTGATCTATCAACATATCCTGTTTTGTAGCCAGTTTTGCTATCAGGAGTGTACTTCCCTTTTCCTGTCCAGCTGCTATTTTTGTTGAAAGACTGTTCTTTTTGAAAGAGATATGTCCTAAGTCCAATCATGTATGAGGATTTAAGAATAACTTTTATGTAATCTGTTTTGATTTCATTGATATTAATAAAAGACTTGTTTTGTTTTTATTGCGGGCTCTATCTATTTTAAGTGTTTAAATAAGATGTAGCATAATTTAGAGTAAAGCTTTTTATGGATTGTGATGAGATCATAATAATGAGACCTAAAAGATGATAACTCTAAACTTAAATAGTTCCTGGTCGTAGGATTACTAACTGGTAATTAATAATCTGTAAAGATCGGTACATACTATGCTTGCTTCATTATGAAGGATGTCTGTTCTCATAGACATTTGTGTGGTGACACTATAGCTAGTACGTAGGTTCTTATTATAGAATAAGTTCACTGAACATGACTCACACAGCTGAACAACTGATGGAGTTCACTCACGTGTCAGCAGTTGTTCACATAGTGATAGTTGTACAAGTATCCTTAGACTTTGAGGTCATCATAGTCATCTTGTGTACACTGAACTATGCTTTGGTTTAGTTCTTAGTCTCCAGGGACTATTATAAGGGCTCTACTGGGTATAGGAATTTGAACACGAAGATAGTGTATGATCAATAGAGGATCTACCCCTTCTAGTGAAGGAAGAGAATGTTCAATGCCGATCCACTTATGCTAGTTCAGGAATCTCTGGCCAGAGTGAATGAAATTAGAAAGGAGTTTCTAATTTACATTAAATAGAACTAAGCATAGTAAATGGGATAGCAAGTGATTAAATAAGATAGGCTTGACATAAGATCCATGCCTTGTATTTAATCGTGACATTGCAGGGTAGAAGGAATTAATTGTACGGTAACTATTCACTGAATAGGTTCTTGGTATTCTAAGCAGTGAATTCGTATTATCCGGATAGTCGCGATATGCTGAGAAGTATCCCTCACGATGTAGAATAAATATGATTAATTAATTAATCATATTTAATGAATTAGAGAATTTATATAAATAATGATAAAATAGTTTTATTATTATTTATTTCTACTACCGGCTTAATATTGAACCTACAGGGTCAGACCATAAAAGAGAATGATTTAATGGTAGAGGAATTAATTAATAATGGCTGATAATTATTTATTTATGAAATAAATAATTAATTGGCAAATTTAATAATTGATTAAATGACATTTAATTGGTTATAAATTAATTAAGAAAAGTTCTTAATATTATTAATTAAGAATTTAATTTTTGGAAATTAAATCAAGAGAGAGAATTATTTCTAAAGTGTTTAGAAAAAGAATTAATAATTAAAATGTGTTTTAATTATTAGTGAGAATAATAAAAGGTTAATAATAATAATATTTTATGGGAAATTTTCAGCTGAAAATTTTGCCTATAAATATACAATTATAAACCCTATTTTTGCCTCAACCCAAAGATTTATAAAACCCTAATTCTCTCCACCTCCTCCTCCTTCATTACATCATTTTCTTGGTGGATACCGGTGGGGTGCTTCACACTTGAGGAGCAGCTGCTAAGGATCTCCGCTCGTTGTTCTTGGATCGCTTTTAAAGGTTAGAAATCGATCCCTCGATTTTATTTACGATCTGTATGCATATTATATGGATTTTATATGTGTAAAATTGTTTTACCATGCTTCCGTGATAGATAAAATCCTACACTTTGCTCTTGAAAAATCTTGGATTCTTCACTCTAATATTAGAGAATTTTCTAGCCAAGTAAGCCATTGATTTGTCTAGCTCATCAAGCTCATCAAGAGTGTATAACTCATCTTCTTCATCCAATTCCAGTATGACTTGCTCTTTAGTGTCATTGACTCTTTTCTCACTTGTAGAAATTTTTGGAGTTTGGGATCTTTGCTCATCATTAGAGGTCTGGCCATCTTTCACAATCAGTGCACTTGAGCCGTCCAGTACATATCCTTGACCAGCCCTTAATGATTTCTTTTGAATCATTTCAAGTTCATAAGTTTTCGGAACCCCATAGAGCACTTCCAGTGTGATTCTACTCAAATCCCTTCCTTCTCTGATTGCAGAGATCTTTTGTTCCAAATGATCAGGGAGAGTAAGCAAGAACTTCAGATTCACTTGTTTAACATCATAAAATTTATCATGAAGCTGCAAGTCATTTATCAGCTTATTAAACCTTTCAAACACATCAGTAATACCCTCCTTTAGTTTAGCCATAAAACCCTCATACTGAGAAAGCAATATCCTTCTTTGATTTGACCTAACCTCCTCAGTTCCTTCACAAAATATTTCAATCTTTTCCCAGATCTGTTTAGCAGTGTCACAGTTGACAATGTTATTATACATTACATTGTCAAGTGACTCAATTAGTATCAGTTGCAAAGCACTGTCTAGGGAAACTTTCTCTCTTCCAGGTTCAGTATACTCAGAGGGATCCTTGGGAGCATAATGAGCTGGAATAACCATATCTCCATCCGTGGTTTCCTCAACTCTAACTACAGGAGTGAAGGGCTCATTCTTGAGGATACCAATGTAAAGGTGATTGGCCATTCTTATACACAGCAACATTTTCTTTTTCCATAAAGTGTAGTTGGCCTTATCAAAGGGAGGAATCTTGATACTACTGATTTTCTGTGTATTCATTTTTCCAAGATCTAATATGTTTACTTTCAGATTTTGCTCTGATACCACTTGTTAGGTATGAATACAACACAGAGGGGGGGTGAATATGTTTTGGCTTAAATATTTGATTTTTGATCGACTTAGACTTTAACAGTTGGTTGTTATCAATGATTTAGTAGAATAGATGTTAAAAATAAATAACTGTGCAAATATGTAAAACAAAGATCTTCAAAACTCACTTAATTTTATATTAAAAACCAAGCAATATTTTGCTACAAAATCTCTAAGTTCTTGTTTTAGAACTTAGCTCCTTTCTTGAGAGAGAATACAGGATTTTCTATCTAGATTGTTACAACTGAATAGAGGACCAGTGTTAACTTTATAACTCAGTTAACTGCTGGTTTACACAGAGGATAATAAACATGCTATTAGTTTTTCTAAACTGTCACTTGTCATTTCTATTTATAGAAAAGCAAATCTTCCATTTCTGGCTTAGCATATCTTTAGCATCCCGTGTTTACTTTAATCTTCCTCTGTCAGTTAATCTTTGCCATTGATCTTGCACATCTCTCAAGCTGCTTTTTGTAAACTTGTCAATCCAGCTATGTGAATTGTTTGTTGCTTTGCAACCTTGGATATTAAACTGTTCTGCAATTCTATACTTAGAGAAATTTCTTCACTTCGAGATCTCCAATTAAGCTGTAGAGAACTCGACATCTCGATAGGCATGTTGGCTTGTCGATATCTCTGAAACTTCATTGTTGACTTGACTTATCGACAACTCTGAGTTCTCTAGTGAATTTTGGTTTATCGATAACTCAGAGTTCTCTAATGGACTTTGGCTTATCGATAACTTAGAGTTCTCTAATGAATGTATACTTGTCGATATCTCCAATAGCATTTTCTGAGTTCTCGATAGGCAATTCCTGAGTTCTCGATAGGCTATTCCTGAGTTCTCGAATGACTTCTGTATAACACTAATTCTGTGACTTGTAGAGATCTTGACTTAGAATGTTTTTCATCAAACAGAATTATTCAACTCCAAGCTTCTTCATAATTCTTCTGAGGCATGACCTTCTTCATCTTCTTCCAGATAGAATTCTTAGGCTTGACACTGTTTAGAGAAAAATGCCCCAGTCTGCTCCATTTACATTTTACAGACATTAAGTGTTACAAGTATAAATTACAGATTAAGGTTACAATACAACTAATCTCAAGGTTGTCAGAATGACTTATTCTTGTTATGATACAGGCATGTCTTGCACAACATATGACCATACCAAAACTTTCAATGTTTTGTCTTTTATATTTTAACTTTTGCATTGTTTTAAGAATAAAAGGTTTTTACATTGTTTTAAACAATGAGATGAGATTGTTGTTGTCAAGATGATGACACTAATAATTTATGGATTGTTATAGTCAAAGAGCTTAACAAAGTTTTAGTAAAATAATAATTTAATAAAATAAACAGTTAAGTAACTGAAAAAGGTAAATTATTAGTTATTAGTGGTTGTTGTTTATTAGTTATTAGTGGTTATAATATTATTATTCTATTTTATTAAATAAACGTGTCTGTTATATTTAGAGAAATTGTTTTAATTGAGAGAAATAAAAAAAGTAACGTGTTATAATTGAAAAAGATTTTTTTTATTATAATTTGATTCCTAAGACTAATAAAATTTTTAAATAAAATAAGGGTAATTTAGTAAATTCAGCGTGTAGCAAAAAAGAGGTACCGTACTAAAAATTGTAATGTTTCGGTTTTTATATAATAATAATAATAAATACTATAGATAGATAGATGTAACATATTTTAAAAATTGGGTCCACTGATCTTAAATCTCCGTAATTAAAAAAAACTTAAATGGACCTATTGCAAACTGGCCACCTCCTAAATGATTAAAAAAATAAAATAAATAAATATAGTGATCCTTTTTATTTAGATTCGCATCAATACTAAGATATTCGAATCATCACAAGTCATCAACGTACCCAACCCTTGTTTACGCTTTACACGAAGTTGATGTTCGTAGCTCCGTGGGTCCGGGTTACTATTATATATACGTATAGTAGTGATAGTTTATATCAATTCCTCTTCACCTGGATGGGTGCTCTTAATTAAGTTGATCAACATTAATCATAAAATAATTGAATCCTGATTACATAGTTAATGTAGACTTTAATTGACCGTTGCTCTAAATGTTATGGAAGCACGCTTAGTTTGACCATAATCAATTAATCAGTAATAAACATTACATACATAAAATGCAATTCACATATTTTCTATCCCCTCGGACACAACTGCTCCCACCCCTTGTTGATATATAAAACTTAACACTTTATCCTCCTCCTCCTTTTGCACCTAAACCTATTACAACCTCTTCTTTCTTCTCAAGCAAAACACCATTCCAACATTTTTCATTACCACTCCCAACTCCAACTATGACGACTCAAACACAAAGTGAGCCCTCATGGCTACAACTCATGGGCACCAAAGACTGGCAAGGCCTTTTAGACCCCTTGGACCTCAGCCTCCGCCACCTCATTCTCCGCTGCGGCGACTTCTGTCAAGCCACCTATGATGCCTTCAACAATGACCAAAACTCCAAGTACTGTGGCAGCAGCCGCTATGGTAAAAAAGACTTCTTTCAAAAAGTCATGCTCACAAATTCATCTCAATATCAAGTCTCTTGTTTCCTGTATGCTACTGCCAAAGTTAGTACTGGCCAGGCCTTTCTTCTCCACTCTCGTTCTCGTGAAGCCTGGGACCGTGAGTCTAACTGGATTGGATACATAGCTACCACTACTGATGAAGCCAGTGCTGCCTTAGGTCGCCGTGAAATCTACGTCGCGTGGCGAGGAACCACGCGAGATTATGAGTGGATCAATGTGTTTGATCCTAAGCCTGCCTCAGCTAAGCCGTTGTTAAACCAGAAGACTTTACAGCTAAGTGCTGCTACTGCTAGTAGTAGTAGTAGTAGTGATGAAGATGATGATTTGCCTAAAGTCATGCAGGGTTGGCTAACGATTTACAACTCAGACGATCCGAAGTCTGAGTTTACAAAATTGAGTGCCAGAGCACAGCTCATGAGCAAGATTAAAGAATTGCTGCAACAATATAAAGGTGAAAATGTAAGCATAACTTTTGCAGGACATAGTCTTGGTGCCAGTTTATCGGTTGTATCAGCATTTGATTTAGCTGAAAACGGTATCACAGAAATTCCCATTTCTGCCTTTATATTTGGTTCTCCTCAAGTTGGTGATAAACGTTTCAATGAGAAATTGAAAAAGTTTTCAAATGTGAAGATTTTGCATATAAGGAATAAAATTGATCTAATTCCTTTATATCCCAGTCTTTTACTTGGATATGTGAATTCAGGCATCGAGTTGTTCATCGATACCCGAAAATCACCTAATTTGAAAGACACAAAGAGTCCAAGTGACTGGCACAATTTGCAGGCAATGTTACATATTGTGGATGGATGGAATGGAGATAAGGGAGCGTTTGAGTTAAAGGTTAAGAGAAGTTTGGCTTTGGTTAACAAGTCAAGTGAAATCTTGAAAGAGGAGTATTTGATTCCTGGGTCTTGGTGGGTTGAGAAGAACAGAGGACTGGTTTGTGATGACAAGGGTGAATGGGGTTTTGCACCTCCTGCACAAGAGGACTTGCCTATCCCTGAATTTTAACCATTCAAATTTTCTGTTACTTGTCTATGTACATTTTATTTTGTGCTTCAGCTCGTGTAATTTATATTTTTCTCTCTTCAGACTTTTGCTCTGTATTTCTAGTAATGCTTCCACCTAAATTTGCATAATTTCTAACGTTTAAATGAACTACTAAAGATTGTATCTGTAATTATGCATATATAATCATCTTTATTCATGTTCATGTATATATAAATGTTACTTACTACTCTCACAGTCCTCAATCCCACTGGAATGTTTATATTAGAGAACAATCAGTACGCATTTTAATACTCCCGTAAAACATGGTTCCCTAAATAATTTTTATTATTTTTTACTTTTAAGTAAAAATATAATATTTAAATTTTTATAAAAAAATTAAAAAAAAATTATAGAACTTCTAATAATTGCGTGCCAAATATATGAAAAAAGTATGTAAAAAATTTAGGGGGACGGAGGGAGTTCAGTTCAGCAAACTGGTGTAGTGGGAATTATATAATCAACTCGACCCATAAGACATAAAATTGAAATGAAGAAATGTTTGTAAACAAGATAAGAAAGCATCCAATTTAACAAAAAATAAAAGAAGATAAGAAGGCATCCAATGGCACAAGAACAAGGAGTGGTTGTAGTATTATTAGTGGGACTACTCGACTGCTATCAAATTCAACTCAAAGACTACAATAATTGATGGAAACAGTTCAAGCTTCCATACAAATAGCATAAATAAGGTTGATCACTTGACCTTATTTTTCTTATCCCTCCCCAAATGGATAAAATATATGTTATGACAAAATGTATGTATGACTTAAAATTTTATTGAATTTCGTAAACCGAGTACCTTAGAAAATAAATTGTTAAAAAAAATCCTTAAGGAAAAAAAAGAGTTACTGATTTAATAAATATAGAGACAATTGTATTTACTTGAATATATTCTGGATTATTTCTATCAAACTTTCCTGTAACAATCAACTTCACTCAATTTAAATCCATGGATTAAAGTTCCATTCCACTGGTCCATCAATAAAGAACTATGTTCTTCACACATTCAAAAGAGGTATACCGTTATCTCCAAGTGCGTGTGTGAGTGCATAGGAGAGAGTTAAATAGACAAGAACCACTTGCAAGGTTTGCTTGAACTACTAACAAAGGTTAAGACCTCTTAACTAAGTTTTTTGTATGGTGGGGAGAATGATATAAAAATAAAGAGAAAGAGAAACGAATAGAGAGGGGTGAGAGGGATTGGAATGAGGGAGCACAAAATTTTTTACAACGAGATTATAATCTATATATTTTTAAAGTGTACTCCTTAATTTATCCATTTTTTAAATAGGTAATTTTTTTTATCCATAACACATATTAAGTATAAAATCACTAGATCCATGGATATATCCCACAAAATTTACCCAATGGGTAAATAAATTTACTCATGACCCATATTAAGTATAAAATTTATATATCCATGGATATATCCATATAAGTTTACCCATTTTTTTACCCATCACAACACTAAACATGGTAATTTTTTGAATTTTAAAATTTAAACATCTTATCTAAGGAAAGATTTGCATGATTTTCTCTAATCTGTTGCAACACTAATTCAATGATAATTATTGGTTTCCTTATTCTCTCTCATTCTTTGCAAGCATGAACTAATTTTTTCATAAAATTCTTGATGAAGATTTGATGTGTATCATGTTCGTCATACAAGTTTACAGAATATGCTGTTCATCTGTTAAAACCAGGTTCATGATTTACTGAATATATCCAGATGGATTCTCGAGGAACAAGTACATCAGGTATTCATCTCCTTTGTCAGTTTACTTATAATAACATCGTTTTGCAGATATCTGATTTGATCATGATTTTCTTATAGGTTCAAAACGACGTGTTCGTGGACACAATGTTGAAAATGTGTTTAAAAATCCATCAGAACCAGAGAATCAAGATAGTGTACACTTTAATTCCATTTCTGATTCGTTTATTGAAAGTGATAATGATGTTCATGTATTAATTCAGTTGTCAAACGTTGTACGCGTGGGAAGAATGTGGACAAGAATCTCACAAATTCAGCGAACAGATATGATACACGTAAGTCTTCTCTATAGAAATTCAGATTGGTTGATGTGTATATACGTTTGACAGACCATGTTATGTAACATACCATGTATCTTCTCCGACTGAGCATATGAGTAATGATAATGTACATTGTTATACATATATTTGATGTGCTTATGTTAATAAAACAGGCCATTCTGTAAGAACTCCGTTATCAATTATTGATCAAAGCGTGACACTAGAACAGGGTATTGGTCTCATTATTTATCCGCCTGATTGTTTTTATACATGGATTGATAATTGTGTCCAGAAGTTTCTATTAGCATTCAGAATAAGACAACTTTCGAAAGGTGTGTTTCATAGCGGAGTTGTGACAAATCTGAAAAGCAATAAAATGACATCAGAGTACATCAATGGTATCATTCTTCATCCATTTTGATTGTTATTATACAGTTTTTGTGATGATGTCTTCAGTTTGCATATATGTGTTGTGTTGCTGTTAATAATAAAATAGGTCATTCTGTAACAACTCCGCAATCAATGATTGATCAAAGCGTGACACTAGAACAAGGTATTTGTATCATTGTTTATCCGTCTGATTCTTTTTATACGTGCATTTATAATTATGACTTGAAGTTTCTATTAACTCAGGAATAAGACAGTTTTCGAAATGTGTTTTGCATAGCGGAGTTGCAGTAAATTTGGAAAGCAATAGAATGACATCAGAGTACAATAATGGTATCATTCTTTATCCATTCTGATTAGTATTATACATTTTTTGCAATTTTGTTTTCGATCATTTATTATATTTGTTGTGTTGCTGTTAATAATTTAGGCCTAATATATTGTTAAGATCATCAATAGGTAAAATAAGGATGGATTTTACCCATTACTACTAATTGACAACTTCATGCAGGTACTGTTTCATCTCAGTTTACACGTTTAAAACAGCAGCCACAAAGTGTTCTAAAGAGTCCTCTTTCAATATTTGATGAAAGTATATCTCCTAATATTTCAGCAGCCTCAAAATCAGGTTAATTTTAAAATAGTTTGAACAACATCTTATTCAAGCCTATTAGGATATGTTGGTCATGTTTCATGCTTCCATTTATTTTCCATCTTCTATGTAGTGCGAAAAGTAAGAATTCGTTCAAAGAATTTGAACAAACAAGATCTCCGTGTTTTTCGTAACACCTTATCAGATGGAGAAAGCAATAGAATTACACCAAAGCACAATAATGGTATCATTCTTACTCCATTCTGAGATGTATTATACCTTTTTATAATTGTGCCATCAATTTGCCTATATCTGTTGTGTTTCAGCTAATAATATAGGTCATCCAATGAGCACTCCTCTATCAAGAACTGATGAACGTGTGCCGCCTAATATATCGTTAAGATCGTCAAGAGGTAAAATTTAGTTGGATTTATTTCATGATTACTATTTTTAACATCTAATTGCCAGAATTTATAGCGGAGACATGCTTCAAGTGGTATTTCATCTCAGAATTCACGGTTAACACAACAGACGCAAAGTGTTCTGCAGACCTTGATAAGTGAATTTTATATCCACTTGGAACACTTTATTACAAACTTAAATTGGTGTTTTGGACTCAAGTTGTTGGTATTTTGATGTGTTTTTGTGTTATTGCATTTCATGTATCAGTTAAATGAAGAAAAGAGCTTTTAAAGGAAATATGATAAAAAGTGATCAAAATTGGAAGCCAAGGCCATTGTCAAGTTGTAGAGAATCTCAATAGCTTCGCGTGGGTAGTTGAATCGCCTAATTGTGACGAGTAGAACTCAAGTTATGGCCAAAACAAGATTCATCGGAAATTTTTCCAGACAGGAGCTGAGCGGCCGCCCAGGAGAGCTGAGCGCCCGCCCGGAGAGCTGAGCGGCCGCCCAAGGCGCGGCTGGTCGCTGATTTCGCTGAAAAAGCCTTTTTTGAGTGGAATTTGACGATTTTAAGGGTCCAGGTCCACTAGGGGGGTATATATACTTAAAAAAAAGGGTTTTCATCATCCGGGAAGATTGGGATACCAAGGAGAAGACCTAGAAGCACAGAACAACTCCGAAAAAGAAGATCTTGTTTTTAACTTATGATTCTTTGAATTAGTTGTAACTTTGGATGCTCGTTTTCGTTCTTGTTGAACCTAGATCTCGTTTATTCGTACTTTAATTATTATTCAGTTTATTAAGACCTTGTTTTATACCATGCTTTTATCAAAACCCATAGTGACGATGAGTTCGATTATGAACTAATCGTTGTCATGGGATTCCAGCGGATTTATTTATGGATTTCAATAGTTTATTGTTTCGATATCTTGGTGTGTGGTGATTGATTGATATCCTAGTATTGGTTGTGCTTATCCGTCTTATGTGCGTAGCTAACATATAAGATAGCGTGTTAATCTCTATTGAAGCGAAAGTGAATATAGAGGTTTAGAATGGTACTCGTGCAACGAAAGTTGGCGTTTATCAGTTTCGTGTTATCTGATTAGTGTCATCACCATCACATGCTAAGGTTAAGAACAATAAGGCTATTGAATGGAGTATTTAATGAAGTTAGAATCCCATGTTTGTCATATATATTAATTCAACCATTCTTGTTCTCTTATAATTGTTAGTTTAATCTCTTAGTTTAATAAAAACCCAATTTGTTATTTGTCTTAACATTGAGCAATAACCATACATTGTTGCATAGGTGCATAAATTGAACTTAACCTAAACCAGTCTCTGTGGGAACGAATCTGATTTATATCTTATACTACTTGCGAACGCGTATACTTGCGTGAATATTAGCGCGTATTTTCGCCCTAACAAGTTTTTGGCGCCGCTGCCGGGGACTCAGTGTTAATTTTTAGTTTATGTGCTTGTCATCATTGGTCGTTAAAGTTCACTGAATCGGATTCTTTAACTTTCACGGTTTATTTGTTTGTGTTTCAGGTACTCATTACAATGGGAAATCCAGCAGCACGAACGGGAGACTTAATGGATTTTTCTCAACCCAAGATCAATGACATTCAATCTAGCATTATCAGGCCATCTATCACAGCTAATACCTTTGAGATCAAGCCTGGCATAATTCAATGGGTGCAGAATTCAATCCAGTTTGGGGGTTCTTTAACGGAAGATCCCAATATGCATATTAGGGATTTCATTGAGATCTGCGACACCTTCAAGTTCAACGGTGTTTCTGAAGATGCTGTGAAGCTGAGACTGTTCCCATTCTCTCTGAGGGATAAGGCTAAGAGCTGGTTACACTCTCTACCAGCTGGTTCGATTACTTCTTGGGAAGATCTTGCTCAGAAGTTTCTTACTAAATTCTTCCCTATGGCGAAAACAGCTGCAATCAGGAATGCTCTTACTCAATTTACGCAGCAATCAGGAGAATGTTTATATGAAGCTTGGGAGCGCTACAAGGAGATGCTTAGGAAGTGTCCTCATCATGGAATGCCTGATTGGATGAACATCAATTGTTTTTACAATGGGTTGGGAGCACAGTCCAGAACCATGCTCGATATAGCAGCAGGTGGAGCATTATGGGCAAAGAGCTATGAAGAAGCTTATGATCTAATTGAACTGATGGCTGCTAATGAATATCAGTATCCAGCCCAGAGATTACCAGAGAGCAAGGTAGCAGGAGTTCTTGAGGTGGATATAGCTACGGCTATCACTGCTCAACTAAAGGCGTTGTCTATGATGATCGATTATCTGGTTAACTATGGTGTTAAGCAGATAATTAGTGTTTGTGAGCTGTGTGTAGGTCCGCATGTGACAGAGAAATACGCTATATCTAGTGAATCAACTCAGTTTGTGAGCAACTTTCAGAGATCGCAGCAACCAGTTCCAGACACTTATCATCCTGACAACTGGAATCATCCTAACTTCAGCTGGAGCAACAATCAGAATGCGATGCAACAGCCGTTCCAGCAGTTTGGAAATAAGTTATTCAACCCTCCTGGTTTTCAGCTTGTACCAAAACAGCAATACAAATTCAACGACAAAATCATGATGCAGGTCTATCTTCGAATGAAAAATCTGAATTGGAGGAGTTGAGGCTTATGTGCAAAAACTAGGCTTTTATATGCCAAAGCCAGGCTATTTCTATCAAGACTCTAGAGAAATAAATAGGGCAAATTGCTAATGCCTTATTGAATCGACCACCAGGAACGTTTCCTAGTGATATAGAAGCCAATCCAGGCAAGAGGGAAGTTGAAGAACAGGTGAACGCCATCACCTTAAGGTCTGGAAAGGTTACAATCCCCCAAATTCAGCAAGGCGAAGAGCCTGAAAAGTCTCAAGTTCTAGAATCTGAAATTTTTGCTGAAGAAGATGTGCAGAAGGAAGTAGAGGTGGAATCAAGGAAGACTACTGTAGAACACACTCCTCCTGAGGGTAATACAGGGGAGAAACATATCTATCATCCACCTTCTTTTCCTAAGAGGCTGTAAAAGAAAAAGCTGGATAAGCAGTTTGAGAAGTTTTTGGAGGTGTTCAAGAAACTTCATATCAACATACCTTTCACTGAAGCTCTTGAACAGATGCCTAGCTATGTGAGATTTATGAAAGGTATTCTCTCTCGGAAAGTGAAGCTCGATGACTTAGAGATTGTTGCTCTCACGGAGGAATGCAGTGCTGTGCTGCAACAGAAGTTGCCTCCGAAGCTTAAAGATCCTGGAAGCTTCACTATTCCTTGCACCATCGGAAAATTATCGTTCGACAAGTGTTAATGTGATTTAGTAGCTAGGATCAATCTGATGCCCTTATCTATCTTCAAGAAGCTTGGTCTGCCTGATCCGAAACCGACATACATGTCATTGCAACTAGCTGACCGTTCCATCGCTTATCCACAAGGTATAGTGGAGGATGTCTTGGTCAAGGTGGATAAACTCTTCTTCTCTGTTGACTTTGTAATTCTTGATTTCGAGGAAGATAAGAAGATCCCCATCATCTTGGGAAGACCATTTTTGGCTACAGGCCGAACTATGATCGATGTGCAAAAAGGAGAGCTTTCGATGAAGGTTTACGATCAAAAGATCACTTTTAATGTGTTCAAGGAAATAAAGTTACCCACAGCTAAAGATGAGTGCTTTAAAGTAGAGCAACTGCAGGTTTTGAATGCACCTCCGTGGAAGAGGAAGTAGGATATGCCATTCGATTCTCTTGGGTTAGCAGAGCTGAAAATTTCTCAGGAGCGTTTTGAACCATTTATTCAAGAAGCTCACATACTTGAGCTCAACCGAAAGCCAGATCACTTGAGTTATTCATTCTTAGGTGCACCCCATGATAAGGGGTTGGGATATATTTTTGATGATGTAGAGAGTGGCTGGACGGATCTTCCAGTGCCTACAGAGGGTTCTTCTCATGTGCAGTAGGCAGTTGATAGGACTGGTGTTGGTGATGCCCAGTATAGGCAATTGACTAGACGTATGGAGGCCATGCATGACATTCAATGTCATTTTGCTGAATATTTGACACACGCTCTTGGTACTATTTTCCGAGACACTAGTGGCGAGGTTGATTGGCTGCCTGATCCTCCACCCGAAGAGGGTGAACTTTCCGATGACTAGGTATGCCTGAAATCCTTATTATTACCTTCAATGAGGACATTGAAAATTTTAAGTTTGGGGGTGATAATGTAAGGATTAGTAGTGTGTGTGTCCATATAGATTCATATAGATTCATACTGCATGTTTAGTTGTAGTTCATTCATATTTTTGCATGATTGTTCATTTAGGACATATTTGTTTGTTTCATGTGATTTCATATAGTTGTATTTGAATGCATATTTAACATGATCCCTTAAGATGAACTATGATATTTGATAAGTTGATGTTGATTTCAGTGTGATGATGACGAATAGAGGGATGTTTAAATCTTAAAGAATTGATTTGCATGCCAGAAACAAATATTTTCACAAATTCTTATAGGGATGCTTTTGATCTAGATCATGATCATACTTGTTTGTTATTAAGATTTAATCACTTGGTTATATTTAGAATTTGTGATATTCTCGTAATGACTTAAAAATACTGATTTTTTTTATCTGGAGAAAAATTTGGATTTCATTGCTAGTTGTTGTAAGGCTAGGCATCAAATGGCTAGTAGTCGGCTCATATTTTTTTGAGTAGTCTAGGGTTGAATGAGATGGAGCGAAACACACTCATTCAGAAATTGTTGAAAAAAAGAAAAAAAAAGAAAAAAGAAAAAAAAGAAAAAAAGAAAGAAAGAAAAAAGTATGTGTTTATGCATAATTGATCAAGAGTGAGCTCTTTAATACTCGAGTTATTAAGTTCTAGGGGACTTTGTGCCTAATGACCTAAGGCTTTTATAGTCTGGGATCCGCTAACCTAACGCTCGCTACATGGGTATTATTGCATAAGTCTTTTGGGACCTCATTCATTGCACGGTCAAATAAGCATCTTTGCTATGTGTTCAATAATAGTGTGAATCTTTGTATAACTCTAGTAGAAAGGAGGTGTTGTGAGTCATAATGCGTTTATTGTCTATTCTGTTTATAAACTTTTGATTGTTTCGATGATAGATAAGTTATGGTTATTGATCTGATATCGAGAGTATATTTGTTAAGCATCCACACACGCACGTTTCTGGTTTGTGAGTTGGTTTATGGGATTTATTCAAACTCTGTTTCAAGTTATTGCATTCTTAGAGGCATTGGCTTATTCATTTGGTTATGGTTATTCTGAGGGGATCGATTGCATTATCATTTAGTTGCATTCACGTAATGCATTAGGGTTGTTTTGTAGTTTTGTGTCTGTTTATGCTTGAGGACAAGCATCGATTCAAGTTTGGGGGTGTGATAAGTGGATTTTATATCCACTTGGAACGCTTTATTACAAGCTTAAATTGGTGTTTTGGACTCAAGTTGTAGGTATTTTGATGTGTTTTTGTGTTATTACATTTCAGGTATCAGTTAAATGAAGAAAAGAGCTTTTAAAGGAAATATGATGAAAAGTGATCAGAATTGGAAGCCAGGGCTATTTTCAAGTTGTTGAGAATCTCAATAGCTTCGCGTGGGCAGTTGAATCGCCTAATTGTGACGAGTAGAACTCAAGTTATGGCCAAAACAAGATTCATCAGAAATTTTTCCAGACAGGAGCTGAGCGCCCGCCCAGGAGAGCTGAGCGCCCGCCCGAAGAGCTGAGCGGCCGCCCAAGGTGCGGCTGGTCGCTGATTTCGCTGAAAAAGCCTTTTTGAGTGGAATTTGACGATTTTAAGGGTCCACGTCCACTAGGGGCGTATATACTTAAAAAAAAGGTTTTCATCATCCGGGAAGATTGGGATACCAAGGAGAAGACATAGAAGCACAGAACAACTCCGAAAAAGATCTTGTTTTCAACTTGTGATTCTTTGAATTAGTTGTAACTTTGGATGCTCATTTTCGTTCTTGTTGAACCTAGATTTCGTTTATTCATACTTTAATTATTATTCAGTTTATTAAGACCTTATTTTATACCATACTTTCATTGGAACCCATGGTGATGATGAGTTCAATTATGAACTAATCGTTGTAATGGGGTTCTAGCGGATTTACTTATGGATTTCAATAGTTAATTGTTTCGATATCTTGGTGTGTGGTGATTGATTGATATCCTAGTATTGGTTGTGCTTATTCGTCTTATGTGCGTAGCTAACATATAAGATAGCGTGTTAATCTCTATTGAAGCGAAAGTGAATATAGAGGTTTAGAACTTGCCATGCTAGCATAAGTTCATGTATTTTATGCATGATTTGTGGGTAACTCTAACCGTTTTACTTGCCCTATGTAATCAAGATAGATAACTTGTGCTTAAACCGTTATGTTGTCAAATTCTATAGACATATAGGGTCTCAATATAATTGGTGCCTATTCAGCTTCTATCTCTTTTGTGGATGTCTGGTAGAATGGTACTCGTGCAACGAAAGTTGGCGTTTATCAGTTTCATATTATCTGATTAGTATCATCACCATCACATGCTAAGGTTAAGAACAATAAGGCTATTGAATGAAGTATTTAATGAAGTTAGAATCCCATATTTATCATATATATTAATTCAACCATTCTTGTTCTCTTTTAATTGTTAGTTTAATCTCTTAGTTTAATAAAAACCCAATTTGTTATTTGTCTTAGCATTGAGCAATAACCATACATTGTTGCATAAGTGCATAAATTGAACTTAACCTAAACCAGTCTCTGTGGGAACGAATCTGATTTATATCTTATACTACTTGCGAATGCGTATACTTGCGTGAATATTAGCGCGTGTTTTCGCCCTAACAGACCTCTCTTGCAGAAAATCTTGAAAGCCACATAATTTGTTCAGAAGAACCTAATGGTATAATTCTTGATATATCTCATTTTTTTGATTCATCTGTTATAAAATTGCTTTTGAAATTGTGGATTTTGTGGGAATAGTTGCAGCAATGAACAATAGATCTATGATGTAGCCTGTTACGGTAAAAAAATCACAATCGTGTCTTCCGAGTTCTCTATCAAGATTTGATCAAAATATATCTCCTAATATTCCATCAAATTCAAAATCAGGTTAATTTTCATTACTTTTATTAACTTCTTATTTCAGTCTATGTATGAGTGTTTATCAGCGCAGATGCTAAAATATATTTCCCATCTTCTATGTAGTGCATAAAGTTAGGATTCGTCCAAAGAATTTAAACAAAGAAGATCTCGGTGTATTTCGTAGCCCCTTACCAGATTTGAGAAAAATATTCGGACAATGTACGTCATCGCCTAATATTCAGTTTTCTTCTGCAACTAATACATAGTCATCAGGTAATTTTTTAAACAATAAAATGTAATTCCGGATGTATCAGTTGATTACGAAATTATGTCAAATTCTAAAAATTCCAGTATTCTGAAAAATATTTTTTCAGGAATGTATTCCTCTTCTCAGACAGCTAAACAAAGTAAAAAACAATTTCAACGCATAATATCGCCAAACGTTCCTATCAAAGGTATCAAATTTTGCGGCTTATTCCTGAATTACAAAACTCTGAAGGATTATTTAAACAATGTGTCATGTTTAATACTCTGCATCTACTAATGTATATCATGCAGAACATAATAGTAAAAATGCAAAAAATCAGAATATTAACAGTAGTGGAAACAGTTCTCTCATATTCTCAATTCCTGAATCCTGTGTGACAACCGTTCACAAACAAAAAGGTGTCAAAAAGAAAATTGTTGCTGACAGTGAAGAAGAACAGAATCATTCAAAAAAGTTTTATGGAAAACTATCACCAGGTCCTTCGTCATTCAATACATAAAAATGTAAAAAGTATATTTGAAAAAGGTGAAAGTTCTAGGCAAAAAAAATTTACTGAATGAGTTCAACGATGTTGATGACAATGTTACCATCGAAAGTGATACAACATGTGGAGGTATTAATTATTTGTTTTCGAATAATTTATTTAATTCTGCAGGACATTAATAATTGTTTTACTGTCTAAAACATCACATACTTTTGCTCAATGATGATTTTTAAAAATTTACATTTTTTGCGACAGACACGGCAAGTGATATTGAGGATATTGATAAAGAATATTTGAGCAATAATCATTCTATGTGGGACGGATACTCTGATCTTGGAGCTCCTGATAAAATCTGTTCGAAGTATGATGTTGTCATGTAGAATCACGAAAAAAATAATAAGAGTTCTCCTAATAAGCCACCAACATTTTCTCTTTATTGTAAAAATGGTCAAGTCGTACTGGATAAGGAGAAACAGCCTCCTGAACCTCTGGCTACTCTCCTTACTGGTGGTGTTCATTTTAAGCATTTCAAACAAAATATAAGGTTTTACAACTGCATGTTTGCCATGAGTTCTACTGGAGGAAAAATTGACCATTTAATAAACAGAGGTGGTGCGCCATATTGCTTCAAGGTCCAAGGTGTTAATTACCACAATATAGGAAGTCTGGTCCCAACTGATGATAACACTCCAAAGTTTTGTTAGATTTATATCTATGACACAGAGGACGATATCAACAACATGATCAATGCAGTTAATGGTGGCAGAGATGTTGTTAATGAAGAAATTGTACAATCTTTGTTGCATATGTTGGATGAGCATAACAGGTTGGTTAAAGGTTTTCGTATGGCTCACGAAAGGGTTAGGCAAAATGCAGTAGATGAGTTTAAATTGGTTCTGATTTCATCAAGTTCAGCAAGTGGCCGACCAAATCACATTGCTCCATCAAATGAGGTAGCAGGATTGATTGTTAATTCTCCTTATGCAAAAGGCTGTCGAGATACTATCATTGATTATAGAGTTAACGGATTACAGAGGATTTTTTAGACCGATCCACGTTTCATGCAACTTCAATATCCATTACTTTTCCCTCACGGAGATATTGGATATTACCGTGAGATCCCATTAAATAGACCTGTTAAGCATTCTAAGAGAGATGTAGAAGTTACCGAATCTGAGGATCCTGACGAAAAAGGTGCTAGAGAGTATATTACAATGAGAGAGTTTTATAATTATAAACTTATGATACGTCTTTCAGAAGGTACAAACTTTCTATTTAACAGAAGTATAATTTCTCATTCAGCTGTTCAACTTTGTGATAATTAGTTTATATTCGATTTATTTATACCTTCTACTGTAACAGGTTTGTTAGGTCACACACACTGTAGAAGGGGGTTGAATACAGTGTATATCACAATCAAATCGAATTCAAAGAACACAAGTAACAGAAAACAAACTTTATTAAACTCTGTTACAATGTAGAACTGTCCTATCTCAGTGATGAACAAATATCACGAGAGCTGCTAGGGTTACAATGAATAATATCCTCGATAATGATAACACATATAGTGTAAACCCTATGTCTGTGTTTATATATCACACAGTTACAAGATAATCGCTAATTGATATGGAATATAATTCTGTTTCATAAAATATATCAATCAGTTATCTTTTCTTCCAAGTATTCCATTCTTCACAGAATTCCTTCTTCATGCATATCTCTTCTTATATTTGTCTTGATCTTATTTCCTTTCAATCAGCCGTCTTCCTTTTCTGAAAGTATCCTTTAAGTCCTGATATTATCTCCTGATATTATCTCCTGATAAATATCTCCTGATAAATATCTCCTGAACCTTAAGTACTAATAACTTAAGTTCTGACTTCAGTATAAGTGCTGATTTCAGTTAAGTACTGATTTGTCCTGTTTAAGTAAGATATGAAAACAAAACATAAATCATATTAGACATGACATTATCAAATATATCTAACAATCTCCCCCAACTTGTAAATTAGCATAATATACAAGTTTAACAGATATTTGATGATGTCAAAAATATTAAGTACAAATGCATGAAAATTTGACTAGATAACTACAACTTACAGTCCTTAAAGCTTTACCAACTTTAACTTCTGATAACAACTTCAGTCTGTATACATATCAGAATTTGAGCATTTGTAGATCTTGACTTGGCTTCACTTTCTGATCTCTTCGATGTCAGGAGTTGTTCTGAGATTGTTCTTTAACAAACATCTCTCAGCATATCTGAGTTCATCAATCATCCTCCTTTTAGCATCTTTGAGTTCTGCAGTATCTTCACCAGTTTGGAAGATAACATATATGAGATCATTAATTTTTGCTTTTCTCAACTCCTGATCTAGTCTTATGACATAGGCTTTGTCAGACTCTAGATTGAATTCAAGTCCCTTAATACCAAGATATGTTCTGATCTTCGCAGTATTAGGCTTCATATCAACAATATCACCCTTGTGATCTCTGTACTTGGGACAATATGTTCTGTCAGACTTTATAGAATAAAGCCTTTTCTGTCTTTGAATTTGAGTCTTCAAATAGTTTGCAGCACTTTCTGTTATTCTGTCATTCACTTGAAGTAAGAATAAAACATGTTCTAGTTCCTCAAAATACTTCAGTGGTATAGCATTTTCCCTTATATGGTAAACCCTTCCATCTGTCATGAAATATAACAAGATGTGTTCTTTCAAGAAGGTATGTAGACCATCTGTACAGATTCTAGTTGATTCAATCTTTCAGGAGTTGCTCCAACACATGGTTCACTTAGAGAAGTTGGATCATTGGTTGTGTTCTGCACTCTTCTTTCATCAGCACTACCCAATCTAGATTTATCTCTTGTTTCCTTTCCAGTAACCACTCTTGCTTCAAAACCACTTGTTGCAGTCTTCAAAGGTTGAGTCTGTTTGGCTTTAGTGAATCCTGGTAGGAGTAACTTTGAGGATTTAACATGAGCAATGTCAGAGGTTTCCTTTGACTTATCTTCTGATATCAAGCCAACTTGAGCTATGTCAAAGGTTGCTTGCTTCATTGTTATATCAGAACTAACTATATCTTGACTCTGAACAACTTAAGCCATGTCAGAGGTTGTTTTAGAAATCTTCCTTGAAGTCTGAGTAAGATCAGCATCTTCAACAAAAATTTCTTCATCCATAGGAGGCACATAAACCTTTACAGGTTCACCAACTTTTTCTTTGCCCTTGGACCTTGGATCTATCTGCAATTGTGATTTGGCCTTGGTTGCCACATGATTTGTCCTTTCTTTTATCACAATGCCTTTAGCCATAGGAAGTTTCTTTTTAACAACAGAAGCTTCAGATTTGGAGTTGACCTTTTCTAACTTAAGTCTAGCTTCTTCTTCCATTAGACTCTCAAAGTCCATTCCTGGATTTTCTTTCAGAAATAACTGTCTTGAAATTTCTTCATCAAGATCCAAAAGTTCATCAGAACTTATCCTTTTACCAGTATCAGAAGTTATTCTTCTCCCAGTGTCAGAACAAGATGACTTGTAGTTCCAGCTCTACTTGATGAGAGACCTCCATCTTGACCACGACCTCCACCCATTCTAGAGTTTCCCGGGTCATTACCATCATCCTTTTTCTTCAGTGTCTTATCAGGTTTGCATTTGGACTTAATTACTTTCTCCCCCTTTTTGGCATCAGCAGATAAAAGAAGAGAGAGAAGCAATTCCACTAAGGATTGGATCTCATTGAGTTGAGATTGCTGAGAAGCTTGATTTTTCAAAATTTCATCAATCTGAGACTGTTGCTTCTCTTGGGTTTTCTCAATGTTGGTAATTTGGTCAAAGGAAGGTTTGAAAAACCTTTTCTTGTCCAGCTTGACAAGTGTATCTTGCTGCATTAAGGATTCTTGAATCTTGTCCACCTTGGCCTGAGTTACAGACTGTTGACCTTGAAGGTGCCTTGTAGTAAGTGCAGTAACTCTTAGCTGTGTCTTGAAATCTTCATTGACTAACAACTCATCAGCTTTTTCCAAATGATCAGCAAGAATCTTTTCAGTAGGAACAAAGGTAACTGAGTTCCACTCCTTAGTCCACTCCTGTCCTCTAGGAGTTTCACTCCAAGGTACTGGTGCTTCCCCTGTAACAAACTTTTTGACTATTTCAGCCTTTAAAGGAGCTTGCAGAGGTGCATGTCCAGAAGGACCAGCTGCATCAACATCTAAATTTGTAGCAGCAGCTTCACCAGTAACTTCATCATTAGCAGCATCAGAACTTACAGAGTCAACAGCTTCAGCATCTTCTGATACAAGAACAATATGAGAAGTTATGGAGGCTTCCACATCATCCTCTAAGGGCTGATCTCCAACTAAGTTCTGATCAACATCCATATTTTGATGCTCACCTAAAATCTGATATTCAGTATCTAGATGCAGAGAAGGTGTTGTAGGCAATTCTGGATGAAAATCAGCATCAGGAATTGGTGTTGCTGGTGGAGTGACTTGTGTTATTGGAGCTTCTAGATGCAAAACTTGAGGCACTTCCAAGTTATGAATGTCAATTTCATCACTTGGCCCCTGGGTATCAGCATTTATTGGAGATACCGGAGGTGTAGGAATGTGAGTGGATTCTGGCTCATGTAGTGGTGAGTGAGGAGTGGCATGAGGATTCGAATCAGCACTAGGAGAATTGTGAGCTTCAACAGGGTCTTGTGAGATCAGAGATTCCTGATCCCCTTCCTTAGCTGCTGCTTCCATTCCTTTACCAGAATCTTCAGGCCTTTTTGCCAATGTTTTGAATCTTTTAGCTTTTAAGGTGACTGTAGGAGCTTTATCATCAGAATTATGCTTTCTAAGCCTTTTTAGAGGCCTAGAACTCCCAATATCATCATCCTTCTGAGAAGAGACCTTCTCAGCTTCTTTAACAACAGGTTCTGTTACAGGAACCTGTTCCTCAGCATCTGATTCATCTTGCAGAATGAATCTCCTTCTCTTCTGTTGTGTCTGAGGTACTTTCTTAGTCCTCTTAGATTTGGAAGATGAAGGCGGCACTGTAGGGTCTGATGGTTGAGGTTGAGAAGTTTGTGGTGGTTGAGTAAAGGTGGTAGGTGCTGATGGATGAGGTTCAGATGGTTGAACATCAGGGTATATTGTAGTGTACTTAACAGGATCATAGGTTATTAAGGCTTGTTTGACAGATAAAGGAATTAAGAGGGGTCTTAACACAGCCTTCTTATTATCAGTAGATCAGTACTGTAGATAATAAGTCAGTAAAAGCTCTTTTAGTTATTCTGAATGATGAAATTAAGTCACCATAATTTTGGGGCTTATTATCACAACAGAAATTATAAATAAGCTGACAGAATCTAGCAAAATAAACAGTAGATCTATCTTCATTCATTCTGTCCCCAATAAAACCTAAAACAACATGTGCATAGTCAAAATCAGTTCGATTTATAAGCTGATTTGTTGGCTGAATATGGGAATTGCATCAAAATTGGAACATTTGTTTGTAAAAGCTTTAGTTATGCAATCAAAAAAGAAACTTCATTCCCTCCTTATGAAAGATCTCTTCAGCTGGCCCAACTTTTCCAATGTTCTTTCATATCCCAGACTGGCCATCATGTTTTGAAGAACTGGTTCGTCAACAGTAGAATAGACACAGTTCTCAGGTAGCTGCAGTGCTTGTCGAACCGTAGACAACGTCACAACAACTCATCCTCCCCAGATGAAAAAATAATGCTTGGGGACCCTTGAGCACCACCATCATCATACATACCGCTTCTCTAGAACTCCAGTACTTGAGGACCAGAAACTGCTCCGGGTTCAGTCAGAGCATACCCAAGAATGAAATGAAGTTCAGAGGGTGCTTCTGACTTGATAAGAATAGCAGAGAAGTTATTAGGAACAAACGTTGCTCCATCGAAGATTATGTCCTTGGGTGCCATGAGAATTTGTGAGAAAGAAAATTGCCTGTAAGGTGTTTGAGAAAATGTCTGTATGAAAAATCGTTAGTAGATGAGAGAGAATAGAAGTAAAGAGAGAGAGAGAGATAAAATATGAAAGTAAATAAAAGATTTTACAATCTTTTCTCTCTTTTACTTATACGCGGTAGAAAAAGTAACCGTTGAGACATCTGTCAGACATGCAGCAGTAAAAGATAATTAATGGGCATGGGTTTTCAGTAATCATTACTTATCACATGCAGTTTTTCAAGGAAAAAAAACCGTTCCACTTACCAAGTAATCCCATTAATCAAGGTAGTTCAGTTTTATTTTAAAATTTAAAACTGTTCCCACTTAATAAATTTTTTATCACCGCGTGACCAATATTCTGTAAAAATAACCAATGAGAGAGTGACCATCAATAAACCAAGTAAACAAAAAAACTTCCACGTCAGAGTCAGAACTTGATTTGTATCAGAGCTAAAAAGGTCATCAGAATATGGTTAGTATAAGGATTTAAAATGTTATCAGAATATCAAACGACTCAGAGACAAAATCTTGCATATATATAAAATTTCATTAATATATTGAGCAATTACATTTCATGAAATTTAAATTACATGCTGAAAAGTACAAGATTGTCCTAAGCTATAAATCCTAACATCAACAGCTTTTGTCCTAAGCTAAGAAGTGAGACAAAGCTGACGGTGAAGAGAAACAGGGAGCATAATTTATTTCTTCTTCCTACTCTCAACAAAAAGAATAGCAAGACGAATAATACGCTCCTGCTGTCGGAGAGCTTCCAGCCATTCCTCTTCCAGTCGCTCAAGATGGCGATGGTAGTCCATGTAGAAGAACAAGAGGTCTGAGAGGACCTCTTGGGAAACCGAGTCCCAAATTTCATCAGGAATGGAAGTAACATGCCATTCCTGCTGCCATTCTATATACCTCATATTGATAGTGAAGGTATCATAGTTCAGAACTAAGTTGTAATGAACCATGGTTGTGATGAGTGAAAAAGAAATGAGTTTGAGATTTTGAGAGAAAATGAGAGATGTGTTAGCTCTTCCTGAAAGTTGGGATTTGAAGGCAACAATTATAAGAGACAACTATAATCTTGAAGAAACAACTCTTGATGAAATTTATGGGATGCTCAAGACTCATGAACTTGAGATGGAACAAAGAAGCAAGAGGAAAGGAGGAAAGTCAAGGACAGTTGCTCTTAAGGCTGAAGAAGAATCCCCCAAGGCAGCTACCTCAAGGAAAGGCAAGGGAAAAGCGCTCATCACAAAGTCTGATTGAGTTCATCAAGTTCTAATAGTGATGATGACTCAAAAACTGAAAGCTTGCCTGAGATGGATGCCGATGAAAAGATGATGAAGCTGTGTGCTCTTACGGTGAAAGGAATCACAAGGATTGTATACAGGAAATTCAGAAAGGGAAAGAGGTTTTCCAGGAATGGTGCAAGTTCTGATAAGAAGAGTTTCAGAAAATCTGAAGGTAAAGGAGGGAAGTCTGACAAAGGAGATTACACAAATGTCAAATGCTACAACTGTGGTGATAAATGCCACATATCTCCTGACTGCAAGAAAGTGAAGAGTGAAAAAGGCAAGGCTCTTGTTACAAAGAAGAAAAGCTGGACAGACACTTCAAATTCTGAAAGTGAGGTGAACTATGCCTAGATGGCAAATGCTGATAGCAGTCCTGAAGCTGCTGAGTTAAAGGTACCTCAAACTACTTATGCCTTTCATACTGATGACATTAATGAGTTGAGAAGATGTCTTAAAACCATGTTCATTAGTTATAGAGATCAAACTTTAACATGTGAAAGATTAACTTCTGAAAATCTTGCTTGTAAAAAGAGGAATGATTATTTAGAAAAAGAGTTAGTCATGTTCCATCAAACTCAGAAAGATAGAGATGATGCTTTCTATGTTAGGGATGAAGTGCTTAAAATGAATGAATATCTAAAGACTGGGTTAGAAAAGGAAAGAGAGATTATCAGGACTTGGACTAACTCTGGCTGAACAACTCAGAATTTGTTAAGTAGTGGAAACTGGAAAGAGGGCTTAGGTTATGGAGATGATAAGAATGATAAAGGAACTGTAGAAGTTAAGCCTATAGTTGTTAAACAAAAGCCAAAGTTAAAACCTGTTAAGTTTGTAGCTGTAAAGTCTGATACTGAGAAATTGGGAGTTAAAGAGGAATTAATTTCTAACAAACTAAAACAAGAAAAGACAACTGGAATTAACGTAGGCTTAATGACAAAGAAGCAGCTTAAGCATAAGCTGAAAGATGTTAAAAATATAAACAAGGGAAAGTCACCTAGGAAAAATAGGAATGGAAATGAAGGTGTGAATAAAAGCAATGATTATAAGCCTGTTCCTAATGCTCCTAGAAAAACATGTCATAACTGTGGAAATTCTAACCATCTGGCCTCTTTTTGCAGGAAGAATAAGAACATAAACTCCTTACCTTCAAAATCAGGAGTTAAGAGTCAGTCTGTTAGATATAGGCCACAAAATCCTTATTTTCATTGTGGTAGTTTATGGCATTCCATTTATACTTGTAAGGAATATCATAGTTTTTACTATGATTATTATCAAATAAAACCTTCTTTAAAGAAAGGTAGCATTGTTCCTTCTAGTGTAAGTTCTGATACAAAGTCTGATAGTGTAAATGTTGATAAGAAAAATGTTAACATAAACTCTGATGCTAAATCCGCTGTAAATGTTAACAAACCTAATAAGGCCAAAGGATCCAAGCTAGTCTGGGTCCTTAAAACTAATCATTAGTGGTCTTTGTGATTGCAGGGCAACAGGAAAAACATCCTAGTTCTGGACAGTGGATGCTCAGGACATATGACTGGAAATAAAGCCCTGCTATCAGACTTTGTGGAGAAGGCTGGCCCAAGTGTTTCTTATGGAGATGGCAACATTGGAAAAACACTGGGATATGGAAATATCAATCTTGGGAATGTCATCATTAAAGAAGTAGCTCTGGTCTCAGGACTTAAACACAATCTGCTGAGTGTTAGTCAAATCTGTGACAGAGGTTATGATGTGGATTTCTTTGAAGAACACTTTGAAGTTGTAAGCAAATCTACAGGAAAAGTTGTTCTAAAAGGATACAGGCATGGTAACATTTATGAAGCCAAGCTTTCAACAAGTACTGATGGGTCTGCAATCTGTCTGTTGAGTAGAGCATCAATTGAAGAAAGATGGAATTGGCACAAGAAACTCTCTCATATAAATTTCAACAATATAAATGAACTAGTCAAGAAAGATCTTGTGAGAGGACTACCAAAATCAGTATTTGCTCCCGATGGCCTTTGTGATTCATGTCAGAAGGCTAAACAAAGAAAATCTTCATTCAAGAGCAAGACTGAATCATCAATTCTTGAGCCTTATCACCTACTTCATGTAGATCTATTTGGTCCAGTGAATGTCATGTCTATTGCAAAGAAGAAATATGTTATGGTCATAGTGGATGAGTTCACCAGATACACATCGGTGTATTTCTTGCACACAAAAAGTGAAACTGCATCTATCTTGATTGATCATGTCAAACAACTGGATAAATTGGTCAAAGATTCTGTGAAGATCATAAGAAGTGATAATGGAACTGAGTTCAAGAATTTGACAATGGAAGAGTTCTGCAAAGACCATGGAATCAAGCAGAAATTTTCTGCTCCTGGAATTCCATAGCAAAATGGAGTTGTTGAAAGAAAGAATAGAACTCTTATTGAAGCTGCACGAACTATGCTTGATGAAGCAAAGCTACCAACCTATTTTTGGGCTAAAGCTGTGTAGACTGCTTGTTTTACTCAGAATGCAACACTCATTAACAAGCATGGAAAGACACCATATGAGATAGTGAAGAAAAAGAAGCCAAATCTGAAGTATTTTCATGTATTTGGATGCAAGTGTTTTGTTCTTAAGACTCACCCTGAACAGCTATCCAAATTTGATTTAAAAGCTGATGAAGGAATTTTTGTTGGGTATCCACTTTCCACGAAAGCCTTCAGAGTCTACAATTTAAGAACAAGGGTTGTCATGGAATCTATCAATGTCTCCTTTGATGATAAGAAGATTACTGGACTTGAAATTTCAATGATCATGATCAGATGAGATTTCAAAATGAAGACTTAAATTCTGATAGTGAAAATCCTGACAGTCTAAATCCTGATACTGCAAACTCTGATGGATTAAACTCTGATGTTATTGAAACTGTGGTGACTACACCAAAGGAAGATGCACCTGTGCAGGGGGAGCATACTGAATATACAACCACATCTCAAGAAGCATCAGAACATACAATTGGCTCTTCAAGTTCTGATTCATCAAGTTCTGATAAGCCAAGTTCTGATAATTCTGAAAACTCAATTTCTGAAGGATCCAACTCAGAGAGTATAGTTTCAGGGGGGAGCATCAGAAAATGTTGATGAAGATAGCATGGATCATGGGGGAGCATCTAGTTCTAGAGAAAATCTTCCATCAGCAAGGAAGTGGACTAAATTACATACACCTGATTTAATTATTGGAAATCCTGATGCAGGTGTCAGAACTAGAACAGCTACTTCAAGTGAATGTCTTTATAATTCTTTTCTTTCTTAGAATGCACCAAATAAAGTGGAAGAAGCTCTTCAAGATGCTGATTGGGTGCAAGCAATGCAGGAAGAGTTAAATGAATTTGAAAGAAACAAAGTCTGGACCCTAGTGCCAAGACCAAAGAACAGATCTGTTGTTGGTACAAAGTGGGTGTTCAGAAATAAATCTGATAGTGATGGCATAATTACAAGGAATAAAGTAAGGCTGGTTGCAAAAGGATATTCTGAATAGGAGGGAATTGATTATGATGAAACATTTGCACCAGTTGCTAGATTGGAAGCCATAAGGATATTTTTATCTTATGCTGCTCACAAAAAGTTTACTATCTTTCAAATGGATGTGAAAAGTGCTTTTCTCAATGGAGAGTTGGAAGAGGAAGTATATGTTGAACAACCTCCAGGCTTGTAGATTCCAAATTTCCAAATCATGTCTACAGGCTTGATAAAGCACTTTATGGCCTTAAGCAAGCTCCAAGAGCATGGTATGAGACTTTAGCTCAGTTTCTTCTGGAAATTGGATTTAATAGAGGAACTATTGACAAAACTCTGTTCTACCTCAACCATGGAAAAGACTTACTTTTGGTTCAGATATATGTTAATGATATCATCTTTGGTTTTACAAATGACAAACTTTGCAAGAAGTTTGCCAAACTGATGCAGTCAAGATATCAAATGAGTATGATGGGGGAACTTAGCTATTTTCTGGGCCTTCAAGTCAAGCAGAATGAAGAAGGCATTTTTATTTGTCAAACCAAGTACACCAGAAATTTGCTGAAGAAATTTGGAATGCAAGATTCTTCAAGTGCATCCACTCCATTGGCCACTGCAACAAAATTGGATAAGGATACTGGTAAATCAGTAGATATTACTGATTACAGAGGTATGATTGACTCTCTACTCTATCTAACTGTAGTAGACCTGATATCATGCATGCTACCTGTCTTTGTGCAAGATTTCAAGCAGATCCAAGAGAACCTCACTTAACAGTTGTGAAAAGAATTTTCAAGTATCTTAAGGGAACCGCTGATCTAGGATTGTGGTATCCTAGAGAATCAGACTTTCAAGTAATAGGTTACTCAGACGCAGATTTTGCAGGGTGCAAAATTGACAGGAAAAGCACAAGTGGAAGCTGCCAATTTCTTGGAGGCAGATTGGTTTCTTGGTTTAGCAAGAAACAAAAGTCAATTTCCACATCAACTGCAGAAGCAGAGTACATTGCTGCAGGAAGCTGTTGTGCACAAATTCTTTGGATGAAAAAATCAGTTACTGGATTATGGGTTAACATATTTTAAAATCCCTATTTACTATGATAATCAAAGTGCTATTGCTATGACAGGTAATTCAGTTCAACACTCAATGACAAAGCACATCAGCATAAGGTACCACTTCATAAGGGAACATGTGGATGAAGGTACAGTGGAATTGCACTTTGTTCCAACAGATCAATAACTAGCAGATATCTTCACAAAACCACTGTGTGAAGCTAATTTTACAAGATTGGTAAATGAACTTGGAATGGTTTCAGGTTCTTTCTCTAAATCTGCTTAGTTTTTGTTCTGATGCATCAAACTTTATGATCAGTATTTACAGATATTATCATCTTTGTGTATTATGTGCTTAATTGAAAATTGCTTAAGTACTGATTGTTGTCTGATGTGAATTTCTAAACTCTGATAGTGATATGAATGTTTATGTGATTATTCAATCTAATGAGGATAAATATGCTAGATGTTGACCTAGTAGTCTTTAATATACTAACAAATCCCATGTTTGAAGTAATTGTTTATGTGGAAATCTGTTGACACAAGCAAATTCTGATATTGAGCTTAGTTAAGTTTACTTTGTCTATCTTATCACTAAGTCAAAAACTAGAATAATGCTTCTCATATGTTAAGTTCTGATGTTAGTAAATCTGGTGAATGTACTAAGTGCTGATAAGCCTCACTTATCAAAAAAAAAGGAAAAGAAAAAGAAATAAAAATCAGGTACTCCTTTGAGATCTAGAGTAAAAACTGTGGAAGGGAAGACCCAAGTGCATTGCTGGTATTAAGTAATATGCATCAGAAAAGCAAAAATAAATATTTTTCTTGGTGACTTTTCACACTCTATGATTACTGGAGAAATACTCTGATAATAGCATAAATTCTGATAAGCAGTCGTGACTCACTTACACTGAGAAGCCACTGTAAAATGGAATTTCAAAAGATGCATAAAATAAGTACAAAACAGTTGAGGTGGACTCATGCATGAACTCATTCTAAAGTAGACTTCAGAATCATGACAAATTTTGAGCAAAGTTCTTAGTTATGCCTTATTTCTAAGATGTACTGAAGTGAATCAGACTTTAATCTTTATCTGAAATTTAGCTTACTGCACACACATACACTCCATATGAATGATGAAAATTAATGTGGTGATAATTGTTGTTTTAGATGAACGTTTAAGTGTCAGTTACATAAATTCTGAGGACAAGTTATGATGAAAGTTCTGATGATTAAGTTCTGAGGAAACGAAATCAGAATTTGTGTGAAGAATTACAGATATAGGCATTCACTTTTCGAGTTAAGAAATCATGTTCTGATGACTGTTAAGTTCTGATATAAGTCTAAGTTCTGATATTAAACTCTGATTCTTTACTTGACTTATTTGTGGTTAAAATCTGAAACAGTCTTATTTAAAATCAGAATATGTTTGGGTGAGATATTAACAGTCAATATAATTTGGGTTAGTGGTACACGTCTATGCACAGTAACCAGGAATTTAAGATTAGAATCTTCAAGATCATACTCCTTATCAACTAGTGACAAATCATTCAAGAGTTTGAAAAATCTGTCATATAAATCAGTCAATGACTCATTAGGCTTTGAGTCAAAGTGTTCATACTCCTGAGTGAGTATTGTCTTCTTGTTCTTCTTAATCGAATCAGTTCCTTGACACCTTGTTTCCAAGGCATCCCATATCTCCTTTGTAGTCTTGCAGTTAATTACCCTGTTTGACATTACATTATCAATGGCACTGTGCAGCAAGTGTCGTACCTTAGCATCCTTAGCAATTGATGCGATATCTTCAGCAGTGTAATCACTCTTCTCCTTTGGTACAGACTTTGCTGCTTCACCTGCAACTACAACAGCGAGCTTTGTTGGCTTGTGAGGTCCTTCATTGATTCTGTCAAGATATTATGGATCTGTAGCTTCCAGAAACATAGTCATCCTCACCTTCCATATGGGATATTCAGATGGTTTCAGTATGGGAACTCTAATAGCCTCATATCGACTATGGATTTGAGTCTTTGGGGGTTCTTCAGTTTTGGTGGGCTTGGTTGGAGTTTCTGCTTCAGACATGATTGTTTTTGGATCTTAAACTGTTTGTGTATTAACAGATAGGCTCTGATACCACTTGTTAGGTCACACACAATGTAGAAGGGGGTTGAATACAGTGTATAGCACAATCAAATCGAATTCAAAGAACACAAGTAACAGAAAACAAACTTTATTAAACTCTGTTACAATGTAGAACTGTCCTCTCTTAGTGATGAAATATCACGAGAGCTGCTAGGGTTACAATGAATAATATTCTCGATAATGATAACACATATAGTGTAAACCCTATGTCTGTGTTTATATATCACACAGTTACAAGATAATCACTAATTGATATGGAATATAATTTTGCTTCCTAAAATATATCAATCAGTTATCTTTTCTTCCAAGTATTCCATTCTTCACAGAATTCCTTCTTCATGCATATCTCTTCTTACGTTTGTCTTGATTTTATTTCCTTTCAATCAGCCGTCTTCCTTATCTGAAAGTATCCTTTAAGTCCTGATATTATCTCCTGATAAATATCTCCTGAACCTTAAGTACTGATAACTTAAGTTCTGACTTCAGTATAAGTGCTGATTTCAGTTAAGTATTGATTTGTCCTGTTTAAGTAAGATCTGAAAACTAAACATAAATCATATTAGACATGACATTATCAAATATATCTAACAAGGTTTGACACCACATCTTGGAGGTCGTTTATGGCAGCAATATATTGTAGATGCTTTCACCGCAATTGAGTAGTATAGATTGGACTGAATTAGAGAGCATCAAACTACTATAAGATCTGATCTTTACCATAATATCAGAGATGCAATGCAAAAGGGAGATAGAAATCCATCCAATATTGGTAAAGCAATCATTATTCCCGCTTTATTCACCGGAAGTAAGCGCTATATGACTCAGTATTTTAAAGACTCATTAGAAATATGTCGAACTTTAGGACATCCTTCATTATTCCGTACTATGACCACTAATACAAAATGGCCCGAAATTCAGTGCATGTTAAAACATATGCCTGGTGTTGATGTTGCTGATGCACCTGATGTTGTAGCCAGAGTCTTTAAAATGAAGGTTGATCAACTTATAGATATGATTAAAAAGAAAAATTGTTTTGGCAGATATATAGGAGGTATAATTTTCGCTAAGTTTTTTTATACTCACACAATTATTCCTAAATTGTTCTATCAAAATGCACTTTTAGTATATATTTTGTCTGGTACTAACCGTTTTTCTACAATATTTCCATAGTGATGCATGTAATTGAATTTCAGAAGCGTGGATTGCCTCACGCTCATATATTAATTTGGTTGCACCCCGACGATAGACCTAAAACAACTGAGCAAATTGATAAAATGATATCGGCTGAAATTCCTGATCCAACAATTGATCCAGTTGGATATAATGCCGTGAACATTTATATGATCCACGGACCATGTGGTTCTGAATATACTAAATCTCCATGCATGGTCAAAGGCAACTATATAAAGCATTTTCCTAAGCGGTATTTTCATTAAGATCCTTAAATTATAAATACTTTACTTTGTTAATACCTCCAGTTTATTACCAGATTTTTTACAATTTTAAATATGTTTTTTTACAGGTATAACTCTCATACATTTTTTGATGAGTATGGATTCCCCATATATAAAAGAAGGAGGACTGGAATTACCATTAACAAGAAGGGGGTCAATCTTGATAATCGCTTTGTTGTCCCATTCAATCACGGTCTTTTGGTGCATTTTCAATGTCACATGAATCTGGAAATTTGCAATAATTCAAGATCATTAAAGTACCTTTTCAAATACTGTCTAAAGGGTCATGACATGGCAACAATGTGTTTGAGGAAAACACGTACAGGTACTTCTGCAACAATCCCAAAAAAAGCACCAAAAGATCCGAATGATGAGGTAAAACATTATTTGGATGGGAGATATGTTTGCGCATCATAAGCATCTTGGAGGATATTTGCTTTTGACATTCATTCTCGTTGGCCATCGGTAGAGAGGTTACCGATACATTTACTAGGCGAGAAGCATGTTTCGTTTAAGGCTAGAGATGTTTTGGAGGATGTTTGCGACAAGGCAATATAAAAAAAACCAAGTTAGAAGCATGGTTTGATGCAAATCAGACTTTCCCAAATGCGAGGAATTATAGTTATTCTGAATTTCCAAATAAATTTACTTGGCATCCTCTACCTGGTATCTGGAAAGAAAGGAAAATAGGAGATGTTATTGGGAGACTCTCTGAAGTGCATTCATCAAGTGGTGAACTATTATATCTCCGCATGCTGATACTTAGGAAGAAAGGTTCCTGGTCTTTTGAAGATCTTAAAAATGTTAATGGACACATCCACGAAACATTCAAGGAAGCATGTGCGGCCCTTGGTCTTCTATAAAATGATAACCAATGGCATGAAGCAATTGCCGAGAACTCCCATAAATCATTGCCTCCACAGTTACGTGCAATGTTTGTCAATATTTTGGCATATAGTCCTATTTCCGATCCACTTAGACTTTGGGAAGCTAATTGGCAATGTATGTCAGACGATATTCTCATCATCAGGTGTCATATGCTTAATGATCCTCATCTATACCTATCAGACGAAGATTTGAAGAATTATACACTTGCTGGTTTATATCTCATTATCATACTACCTGAATAATTAACATAATTCTGTTTTAGATATTATATGTAGTATACTTTTAAACTAACATAACACTTCATATATATTTTTGCCCGCAGAAATTGAAAAATTGTTTAATGACATCGGGAAGAGTTTGAAGGACTACGCGACAATGCCATTTCCAAGTGAATTTTATTTTAGCAATGCTGTTAAAAGACTACTCCAAGAAGAAACTTCATATGATAAGAAGAACTGAAAATTTTGCATGAAAAGAATCATGGAATGCTCAACCCTGAACAGAAGAACATTTATGATTCTATCATACAAAATGTTTATAATAAGGTAGGTCGTGTTTTCTTTATATATGGAAGTGGAGGATACGGCAAGACATTTCTGTGGCAGACATTATGTTGTCGCCTTCGTTCAGAAGGAAAGATTGTGCTTCCTGTTGCCTCATGTGGAATAGCAGCCGTATTGTTTCCTGGTGGTAGAACTGCACATTCAAGATTCCATATTCCTTTGAAACTTGATCAGGACAGTACAACCGGAATCAGACATGGAACCAATATTGCAGAATTAATCCAACAAACTGATTCGATCATTTGGGATGAAGCGCCAATACAACATCGTCATGCCTTTGAATCTGTTGACCGTTCTTTAAGGGATATAATGTCTGTTAGTGACAAAAGGAGAGCAAAGAAGCCATTTGGTGGTATCACAGTAGTTTTTGGCGGAGATTATAGACAGATTTTACCTGTGATTTCAAAGGCATCCAGAGCTTAAGTAGTAGGTTCCACCCTCAATAAATCAAAGATTTGGGAATTTTGCCAAGTATTTTTACTTAAGCAAAATATGCGGCTTCATGCAGGAAATACAGAAATGGAGAATAAGGTTATAGCGGATTTCATTAAATGGCAGCTTTTAGTTGGCGATGGTAAAGTTGAGAACTTTAGTCCTGATGAAGACACTGGTGAAATGCTAATAAAGATTTCAAATCAATATGTTGTTCATACCACGCAAAATCCTATTGAAAGTCTTTTTGAAATTACTTACCCGGATTTTCTAAGAAACATGTCTTCACATTCTTATCTAAGATCAAGAGCTATCCTAACACCAACTAATGTTGTGGTGGACGACATTAATAACAGCATTCTTGAGAAAATTCCTAGAACTCTACACACATATCTTAGTCAGGATTCAATTGACGATGCTGGTGATGAAGATAATGAATTCAGATCAGCATTTCCAGTAGAGTACCTAAACTCATTAAATATGCCTTGCATTCCTAAGCACGAGTTAAGCATCAAGGTTGGCGTCGTTGTCATGCTTATGAGAAATTTAAACCAAATTATGGGATTGTGTAACGGCACGCGAATGATTGTAACATCCTGCAAGAAGAATAGTATTGAGTATGAAATATTATGCGGATCCCATGTTGGCTCAAAAAATTTGATCCCGAGGATAGAGATGATTCCAACAGATACCAGCTGGCCTTTTGAGTTTAAAAGAATTCAGTTCCCACTCCAGATTTGTTATGCAATGACAATTAATAAGAGCCAGGTCCAATCACTTGATACGGTTGGTCTATACCTTCCTAGAGGAGTGTTTTCTCATGGCCATGTCTACGTTTCCATCTCAAGAGTTACAAGACCAGAAGGTCTCCACATTCTCATCGACAGTGATGATGGTACCACCACACATATTACATCAAATGTAGTGTATAAAGAAGTATTTTACAACCTACCAAGCATAAATGATGAGAATGTATCAGATTAGTTATTTGTATTGCACATTTATAATCCTAACTAAGTTACTCATCATTTTATTATAATTGGTAGTTTGCGAAATTATTGTTATTAAATTAAAATTATATCAGGTCATATTGGTTATTGATGCTCATATGCGAAGTAAAAGGCAGATTCTTGAATAGTTTTTTATGCATATCAAATTCTCAATATAATTAGATGTGATATGTTTTATATTGATAAGGAGACATTATGATAATCAGAGAAGATTATGGGATAACAACAATATCTATCAGATAACTAACTCATATTTAAATATTTGTTTAATATCACGTTTATGTTACTAATTGATCTTCTATTTTAACACAATCTTTTTTTCCATGCTAATATTAGTGTAAGCTGTTAAGGATCATCATACAACTCTAATAGATATCTATTGATTGAGATTTTCATGGACTAATTATCAGCCTATCACCTTAACTATAAAGATAGTGTATATCTTTATTAAAAATACAGTCGATTGTCTTAAACGCTCCACACATTCGGATTTTTTTTGCTATATATCCAACTCACAAACTAATTTCAAAGTTCATATGGCAGAACATCCAAGTATAATTCCAATTCATTACCTCTTTGTTGATATGAACATTTAACATACTCCTTTTTTGATAACATCTATTAACTTTTTCATTACTTAGATATGCAGGACCATCATCATTTATCCAATCTGGATGGTAATCATACTGCTTGGACTTTGAAGATCTGTGTGACAAGAATGTGGGTATCAACTAATCGACAAGGTTTTTTAGTCAGGCACAATCTTATTCTATTGGACTGTGAGGTTTGATTGAATAACTATATGACTAATACCACATCTATAATTGTGTTTTCTAGCCTCTATCCTAAGATTTTCTTTTTTGCAGAATTATCACATACTTGCAATTGTTCCACCAGCTCTTTGGAATTTGTTTGCCTTTATCATTAATCCTGGCATATTGTTACGTATCAGAAATGTTCAGGTTCTTCCAACTGTTGGGTTTTTTAGGCCTGTACGTTCTGTAAATTACATCATGTTTCTTCCCATCACTGTGGTGGTGTTGGAACCTGAGGAAATTTTGAGTATATCGTGCCATAAATTTGATTTGGTTCATGTGACGCTCCTATATAATTCTCTTCATTGTTCTGCTCTCGATGAGCTTCCTATTTATTCCACTGGTATTGCGTATTAAATTTTAGAACAAATCACTTACAATTTGTTGTTTTTAACTTTAAGTTTATTGTTGTAGATGTTATTGGAATTGTTGAACTCCTTTAACCAGTACAATCTATTATGACAAGATTTGGTGAAAAGGAAGTGTTACGCTTTAGAATTTCAGATGGCGTGTAAGACTCTTCAATAAATTTTTTGACAATTATAAAAATACTACGCCCTCCTCCAAATTTCATATTTTACGTATTAACACTATTGAACATCCATAAGTGTTTGACGTTTTAATATATTCATTTTAGGAGGGCCATCCAAGTATGTTTTAGCGGATCTTTGGCAACAAATTTTGAATCATTGTACCAAGTTACTGAAATTGAACCCAAAATTGTGATTCTAGCATCTGTTAGAGTCTTTATGTATCGAGGTTAATGTCTTATTTTTTATATTAAAAACCTTTAAAATTGTAAGCCTTCTCATAAGTTATAGAATTTCTTCTAGCTCTTAAATAATATATATTTTTCGCTCTTAAAAACAGGAAGAGCGCAGATCAGCAATATTCCGTCAACAAAGCTTTTTGTCAATCTTGATTATCCTGATGTCTTTTATTTGAGGTAGAGGTAACTAAATATAAATTATATATTTTTGATTTTTACATCATTTTTTCATATATACGCTTATAATTTTTACATACTTTGCAATATAGATTGATGGACATTTGACAAATCCAAATTTGACGATGTAGAACCATTCCCGTCAACGAAGCTTAAAGACATTTTATTTTTACTGCATTTCTATTAAATTGATGAGACATGTCGTTTTTCAATTGTTGGAATACTGATAAACTTCCTGATTCAACCGCATTGTCGTATTTGTTTTTATTAAACTTATTTACCACGCTATGGATTATTTTATAATTTCTGTGTCAAACATAATTCTCTCAGTATTTGTCTTTATTAAATGTTGGAACAATTTTGATCACATTATCTCAACTCAACAATTTAAATAAATACATTAATTTAATATGTATATTCTAAAGTTCTGAAAAAAGATGTTATAATTCCATTTCAAAAGAATCAAACAGATTCTGGTATAAATATTCATATCATTTTCATATCTTATGCATATTTTTAAATGAATTAGAGAAACCGACTGAGTTATGAACAAAAATATACAAGTTGATAAAAATGGAATTAATAACACTTTTATTGTGATGATTGGATTAATTTAATTGATTAACCTTAATTAGCTAATTAACTCAAAATTTAAAATATAATATTCCGTTACATCTAAATTGTACTTATATATTTAAGAATTATATTGAATAGATAGGAAGATAATTGATGATTAATGAGATAATCATTCATGATTATATTGTTGTCGGTCTTTATCGTACATATTTAAAAAAGTATCAATTAACATCAACTTACCAGATTGAATAAGATAATTGATGAATAATTAGAGAATCAATCAGGACCATATTGTTGGCAGTCTTTATCATACAGTTAAAATAGAGTATCAATTAGCATCAATTTACCAGTTTAAATAGTAATCATAACCTATCAAGTTGCATATATCATTTGCAAATGCATTTAAATTTCATGCCTTGAGATAAACATCAAACATACTCTGACACTAAAAATAAAACTTTAGGTTTCCTCTCAATTTGTTCTCTCTAAAAACATCATCGATTGGTAGGAATTGATCTAATATGTTAACTTTATTTCTTCATCGTGCATGCTGTCAATTTTTGTTAATATTTTGTAGGCTTTAATTCCTCAATTGTTAATGCTTGACACTTTGTTTAATTGACTTGAATAAAAGCTTCAATGGAGTCTGCAGTATTCAATCTTATTAAACACCTTGATCAATCGACTACCAATTGGAAGATTAAGGCTATAGTAACTAGGATGTGGACCAGCGTTAGCTCTGAGAATGGATCAGTCAAAGGATATAATGTCATTGTGCTTGATGATGATGTAAGTCTTATGTTCTAAAATTTTATTATGGTATTACGTAAAATCCTACCTTCTTTTGTATGCCAAATGTAACATCCTTTTTTTTTAGAATAATCATGTCCATGCATTTGCTTATCCCAATATTTGGAATGGATTCAAAACTCCGGTGATTGAAGGAGGCGTTTATGTTTTTGACCAATTTTTTGTGAAAGATGTTGTCGGTAATCTGAAGCATGTACAAGCTGATATCTACATTAGATTTTCATAATATACTACGGTCACCGCTGTTGAAGACGATGGCATGATTCCTGCCTACAAATTCGAATTTCTGGATTTAGGTGATCTTTTTGCTGAGGCCAGCAAATATCAGCCACAACAACAGCTTGAATTTGCTATAGGTGACCTTAATATAATACTCTCTTGGTTCAGATTATTAGTTTTTTAAAATGCGTACCATAATATTTCACTATATTTTATCTTTCACTAAATTAAATATATTGCTCTGTTTAATTTAGATGTAATTGGAGTTATTGAGGATTTTGAACCTCTAACGAAACTTGACACAAAATTTGGCATGCGAGACATTATCAAATTCAGGATTTGTGATTCCAGGTTTGTCGAATGTTTTAATATTTATCCTGTAATTTTAATTATTTTCTGAGTCCGCCTCTAATGTGGAAGTTTTATATCCTAGAATATATGTTCATTTTTCAATATAGTAATCAACATAAAGTCAGTGTTTGGGGATATCTTGTTGTGTTGGCCAATAATATTTATACTAAGAAACTTCAGTCTCCGGTCATTACAATAATAACGAGCACAAAAGTTACAACTTTCATGAGTAAATTCTCTTTAACTACTTAGTATAAATGACCTTGACATTATACAACAATTTCCTGAACTATATTGCTTTGATTTAGATACTGTGCAGATTGGTACTTTGCCATCTTCAAAATTGTACCTCAACCTAGATGATGAATCTGTGACTGATATGAGGATGAGGTACTACGATTAAGAATTATAATAATTACATAATTACAACACATTGTGCATGTTTAATAACAGTTGATAGGAGGCTGAGTTAATAAACATCAATGTTTACCTTTGTTGGTTGAAGGAGGAGGGATATTTGTCAAAGAGAGAAAAATATCTTAAGGCGGCAAAATCTGAATTTGTTCAAACCTTTATGGAAAGAATGACATTAAAGGATCTCAATGAAAAGCTGACATATGATGACTTGAAGGTTTTATAACCTTTATAAAATTTGCACGACACAACCATATTGAATATGATTTATTTTTAAATCTGAACTTTTTTCACTTCAAACAGAAAAGGATATACACCACGTTCTCAGTTGTTAAGGTGGATGAGGATGTAGAATGGTGGTTTTACAGTTATAACAAATGTCAACAAGAGGTTGAGCGGCTTGACAGGAGATTTCGATGTAATAATTGCCCTCGCATAATTCCGGTTGCCCCTAAAAGGTAGAACAAATTAGAGTTATATCAAAAATTTATTATGCTTTACTCTGTATTAAAGTCAACTTTCAATACTTATCACATAATTCCTTATAAATTCAGGTTTCATATCATGGTCCTTGCCGAAGATGATACATTTTCATGTAATGTTATGCTCATGGACCGAGCTGCTAGAAGGATTGTTGGCACAAGTGCAGCAAAAGCGTATAATGATTTTGAGAAGGTATAAATTCATTACAACAAAGCAGATCCAATGTAATGTTCTAAATTATCAATTAAAGTGTTTAATAATTATTACATTATCTCAGGCTCCTAAAGAAGGTCTTCCTCAAGTACTTAAAGATTTGGTTGGAAAGGAAGTCACTGTCATTATTCAGTTGAACAAAGCAAATGTAACTGAGGATAGTACCATATTTGATACAAATGACATATTTGACACGACTATGCGGAGTCCAAGTCCATCTGAATCTGCACATATATCAGAATCTTCCTTCATCAACTTTTTCGTTAATGTAAGTTTGGTTTTTATATGTTATAATACTCAAACAATTATAATTTTATAACTTTTAGTCTTCCAACAAATCTTTATAACGCGTAATTGTTTTTGTGTTAGTCTGTCGATCTTGATGCCATTGATCATACTCCAGGCTCTGCAAAATCAGTTACCAAAAAAATTAAAAAGGTAAGATACATTTATGCATTGTATTTTGTTTTTTTTGCATTAAATCACTTACAACCCGTTCATTAATTATCCTCATAAGTTGTAAGATAAGTTGTTTTTCTACGTTAAATTTAAAGGATTACATATTGGTTTTGGTTCTTGACGGAAGTCTGAGTTACATTACAATTTGATATGAATTGATTGGTATAAAGATATTAATAAGTACCTATATTCTATAAGTTTTTTCTGTTGTTTTGGTCATATTCTAAGAATTTTAAATTTGATAAAATTTACTGGAGAGGTAATACAGCAGTTTATCACTCAATTATTTTGCTTGATGTTATGTACGAAAGCTGGATTGAATTGGTGTTTAGCATTTCTGAATTTCGTTTTAAATAATGACCATTATCAAGTTGTCATCATCATATTCTATCTTTCATAACTTTGTTTTCCGGAATTGATGCAAATGAATTTTGCAGATTGGACAAGTTGTACGTACTATGATCCACTTTATTTCAATTTCTAGAATTTCTATAATAATTTCCTTCAATACTTTATATCATTATTAAGGATTGCTTCATATATTTATCTTGTAATCCGGTACTTAGATTCCTGTTTTTAGTTTTCTTTAATTCTACCTGTTGTACAAATTATTAAAATTAAGATATAAAAGATTGACTAATTATTTATACTCCACAAGTACTCAATCAAACTTTTCGATGATAACATTTTAACGCTATAGTTTTTCGAGAGTTATGAATAAATGTTTTATTTACTACATGAACTCAATAGAAATTTAATTTGAACGGTACGGAAGACAATAAAATTTAGATGCATAATCCAAATTTAAACCAATAAAATCCATAAGATTAATACATCATCTTTCAGACACAAAGTACTCGATCACATTCATCTACTTGATGAAACACAATATTCGATAACTATATCGAATATTAAGTTTTCTTGATGAAAAGTAAAAACCAAGGTATCGTCTTTTTCCAGCTCATTATCTGTAGTAAATTGTTTCCATCCAGCGGAGAATCGAGGCAATCCAGTGGAACATACTACCTTAACATTCCATGTTAGAAGCCCCTTCCTCAAGGTTATATTTTCACCATTTATCCATCTCCTACCATTTGGTTGTATAGCTGTTGAGATATACTGCAAAAAAAATATCATTTTTGAATTAATTAGCCACAACATTTGTGAAAATATTGTAGGTGAATTGAAGGATTAGTGTAACAATACCTCTCCATGACATGTGTTGTTCACATTTGAAGTTGTCAGCGTTGCGGTGAACTGCATCGCCATTACTTGATCATTTTCCTCATCAATTACACCCTCTTCTACAACATCTTTTGTTGCTCCTTCAATATCCATATCAAAGATTTCTTCTTCTTCCTGCATTCCTGCTTCAGGAATTTCTGTAGCATCATTAGCCTCTTCTTTAATATTTATGTCAACAATCTGTTCTATTTCCGCAATTCCACCTTCAAGCTCTTCATTCATCTGCAGACAACTAAGAAAATGTATTAAGATGAAAATTTTCATAAATAGCTTCTCCATTATTAGCGAATGAGTGCATTGCTTCAATAAGTCTTAACATTTTAACAAGAATATTATATGACTAATATTTGGTATACTAATTACCAGACAAATTAAATGATATGCAGTACTTAAAGTATTACCATTTCTTGATGAACATCTGACAGGTAATTTTTCAATTTTTGAACTATCAAAAATGACAGTGTCAAAATTCCTAGATCCTCTGTAGGTAAGCAACATAAAATCCTTCCTCTCGAATATTTTGTCATTGACTAGCTCCAGTAGATCAGAAATCTTCCCAGTAGATTCAGAGTACTGACAATTGTATATCATTCAATTCTTTAACATCAACTGTACTTTGACAGGTATTAACTGTCCAAAAGAGGTGTGAAACTTTTCTGGTATGGTCTGTCACAAGCATCTACTCAGAATATGGTTGATCTATCAAATCATTCTGAAACTCCCGGCTCTGTTCACTCCACTTCGAAGCAAATAAAAATGGTATGATGCCTGTTTTCTATAATGTTTTATTCTTCATAGTTGATAATGGAGTTTTCTAAAATATGCTACAATTTTTTGTAAACAGGAAAAGTGAAAGAGGATGATGAAATCTTCGTCGGATTTGTCAACATTGCAGAATTCGTTTGAATTAGATGGAACTATCTTTAGTTCGTAATAAGTTCTATTTGCTTTCCCATTAAGAAGATTGCTTTGATTTGCTTCTCAAACTTAATTCCTTTAAATATTGTCATAATTTCGTATTTTGTTTCGGATTTTTTGAGTAATGGAAGTTTTTCGTTAAGATTTCAAGATTTAATAATCCATTTATTTGGTCTTTGTTTTACACTGCATATTTTTTGGTAATAGAGTAAAATCTGCAACAACTGCCTTTGCTAACAAATAAATCGCTATAAGTTAACAAATATTAAGAAGTTTTTAATATTGTCATGTTTTTTTAATCTCCGTATATCACAAATAAAGAAGTGTACAAAAGCTAAGAATATGTTATATACTTATATAGTGTTTGTGTAAAATAGTAGTTTCTCTTACCATTATTATATAAGAGTTCAAAAGTTTGGTCATGTACCCACACACTCTAATGATCATTCTTTTACTGTTTCTTCTACATGTATAGTTATATAGTATTTGTGTAAAATAGTAGTATTATGGTAATCTATGTCAATCATAGAAAAATTGGTGTAAAAAAGTGAGAATGACATATCTCTTTAACTCTATGATGTCCATACTTTAAGATCAATACGATAGACAAGTGATATTATTTTTACATTTTACATAGAGCTTATGACTTTATATTTTTTGGTAGTTAATCAGAAATTGTAAACATACGATAAAACAATAGAATTTCTAACTACTCTACAAAAATATAACAACTTAAAGCTAGTAATTAAATTCCAACAAAACGTTCCCGAATCAATAAAGTAGTTACACAACCATAGTAAAGTAACATGTTAGAAAAACATGATGAGAACGAGAAGCAGTAGTCTGAGACATTAACATAACCGAAAAAATATAGTCTTAAAGCTGCTTATATGGGAAAAACATCTCAAGGCCTGTGTGGGAAAGTCACCAGAAAAACTATAGCCTGATCTTCTTCCAACAATTGAAATACAACTGTTTCATGTAATGAGATCTCATTGTCTCTAACAAACTTATTCCAGCCACTTGAAAACCTAAACATCTTTCCTGATTTGACAACACCGACATACCAACTCCCGCCAATAGTTCTCAAATTTACCATGTCACCAGCTATCCATTGTCCATTTGGTGATTCAATGTAGCTCGGGATATACTACAATACAGATGTAAAAAATAAGTACAAGTCAAAGTATTAAAAAAAATAGGGCAACTGTGTTATAAAATTTTATAAAATATTTGCGTACCACTCCATGAGATGTGTTGTCCACATTGGATGCTGTCATGACATGGGTACAAGTCATGTTCTCGTTGTTGTGAACATAAACTTCCAGGTTAACAGGAAGTTGAACAGGTTCATCAGCAATCTCCATCTCTGACTCTGTAGTATAAATAACATTAAATTCAAGAAAAAAAATGAATATGTAAGTTTAAAATTAATTACATACTTTGTATAGTAGATATAACCTGAACTTTCGGAATCTTGGTCAAGCATCATTGCTTCCACATTTGAATTATCAAATATCATAACAAAAAAGTTTCTTTCACCAAAGTAGGTAAACAAAACTTTATCAGTTTGGCTCAAACCATATTATCGCACAAGATCTTCAAGGCCATACATCTTTCTCTCAAGTTTGGAACACGTTCCTTCATATCGACTTCCATTTCTCATGTAGAACTGGACTTTAGGTGGTAGCAGCTTCCCAAATGCTCTCCAGAAATGTGCAGGAATCGGCTATCAAAGTTCAAAGATTAATAAAGTGCCAGCTTTTACATTTTACTAATAAATGGATAAATTACTAAAGTACACAGAATTATAGGCTCTGTACAAGTGGATATGGCTGATAACACTGTAATCTACTTTTTTTACCTAAATATCAGAAACATAAAATAACTAACTTCGACAGAAAATAGTGTTCTTACAATTTCTCCATTTTGAAATGCAGGATTGTTAAGAAACACCAGGAACTTCCATCCTATACCAGTCATTAAATCTGAAAAAACATATCATTCATAAGAAACTTTATTTTTATCATAGTAGTCCAACAAGATTTTTATGAAGTTTGTGTATAGTACCTTGATCATAGAAAGTGCCGCGTGGAATTGTCATATTCTTGAAGTATATAACCTCGCATAGGTCATCCTTCAAACAATTCACAAAGAATTTCCCGTTGCCCTTATAAGAGTAAATCTAAGTGGAACCGAACAAACCTCGACAATCAATGTTGAACTCTTTCATGTGACAGAGAGACTGTTCCGACTTCTTGAAATTCACATAGGTTTCATGTCCATTAGCAAGTACAAGAATTAATTTACTAGGAATAGATTCTCGAAGACTATTGACAAAGTTATCAGGTAGTTTCTGGAAATTGACAAATTTGTTTTCACATTATACTTTTAAATTATATAATATCATTAAACTCTTCAGGCATGCAATAAGATCAAATGATAGTAGAATACACATTAGCATTATATTAGTAAAATATACCATTTCACGAAGGTCTCTGTCATCACGTGGGAGAGTTACAAAGAATGATGAATTTTCCTCACTAAAGTACCTAAGCTAATGTAATGTTGGATAAATGGCACACATATTATGTAGAGTTAAAAATGATGAATATACTATAGTAAATTACAAGGATTGATAGTGAATTTTAGTTTATCATCTCTAAATCTTTCAAGGTTTGCATGTTTGCACTACGGAAATCAGTATTTCCACTCATATCTGCAATATAAACAGGCAATATAGCTCATATGAAATGTCAATGATTGTATATCGGAGCCTTTATAACACTATCATCTCCTAATTCATCTAAAAAGTAGCAAGACTGTTCCGATATTTACTTGCCAGAAAAATTGTACTAAATCAACTGTCAATTAAGTAGCAAGAATGAGGAACACGTTCGAATCATTATACCCATTGCAACAAACTAAACTTTGGAAATCCGTCTATGGTATCACGACTGAAAAAAACAGAGTAGAACAACAAGTATTCACTATTACTAAAGGCCATTGTATTCACCATTACTAAATTATTGAAATTCTACACCGAGTATAACAACAAGTACTGTACAATTACAGTAGAGTATCGCATATCAAATGACTTGGTCATGAATTTAAACAAAATAAAAAACTACAATTGTGAATTCATATATCGAATTCTACATACCTCGATGTTTACTACCGCTAAAATTAAACATCAATTTTCTGTGCTTCTCACATTGTGCGGAGACTACTAAAAAAATGATAAATTGGGCACCGAGAATAACAGATAATGTACAATTGAGGAAGAGTATCCCATATCAAATTCCTTACCATGATTTTAAACAAAAGGAAAAACTACAATTGTGAATGCATATATCAAATTTAACATACCTACATGTTACTACTCATAAAATAAAACATCAATTTGCTCTGCTTCTCAAATTATGCGGATACTACTATTCATAACCCGATCGGATTAAGTCTTTACATGCATCAATTAAGATCAATACAGAATTACATTCTCAATGATCATACAGATCAAACCAGATAAGTTAGATAAACTACTATAACAACCGATTGGGACAAATTGAAGCATACAACCGAACTCAAAATTAAAGAAACAGTAATAGAGGATTGAGGAATTAGTACTTTAGTGTAGATTATCTGAGGATTGAGCTTGGTATGAGGATTAATAGACCTTCTATGTCAGGGATTTGAGAAGGAATCGAGAGAAACGGCCGGTCCTATATCTGCATGTAACCCCTTTTGTACACTAGACAGAAATAATAAATTCAACTACTTTTGACCTATATCCTTTTTATGAACCAAAAAATAAATTTTTATTGTATCACTAAATAATTTAAAAATAATTTAATTTAATTACGTAATAAATCAAATGAGATATGTTGAAAATATTTGAATTTTACATAATTATTAGAATAAATTTAAAATTATATGAGCTGTGAACGGAATGTTGTGTTAGCGGAGAAAAAAATATTGATTTTTTTTCCCTTTCTTTCACCCTTCCGTTTATCCAAACCTACGTTACATGCAATAGTCCCTAGAATTACAACTTTTGGAGAAATGATACAAAGAAGGATGTCCCTGCCCACACTAGAAAAACTCTCTTCGGATGAACTGTACAATCACTCTTCTATTTTCGATCCGAAATGAAGAAGAAGGAAGGAAGGATAAATAGAAGTTATTAACTTGAAATCCAATTATTAAAAATTTCACTGCAATCAATATCAATGCTTCATTGGTAAGTGCTACAAGATCTCGTGCATTGGAACCCACTTTCGGGGAGTGGTGCGTCAGAAAAGAAAAAAAAAGGGGGGGCTTCCACTACGGAAATTAAGAAACAAAAAAAAAAGAGAAGAAGGATCAAGAAGTTCTCGAAAAGAACCTTTTTTCTTTCGACACAAGAAAGAGATGTGGAAAATTCCTTTTCTTGTGTCGAATAACAGATCTGAACCGAGATCTCAAAAGTCATTATTGTAGCTCGGAGCTCTTGCAGTTAAGGAGCTTATAAGGGCTAAAATCACTTATTTTGGCTTTTCAAAATGAATAGTTTCGTTTTTATAATTTTCTAGTTGTTTCAAAGTCTTAGAAGTGGAATTAATAAAATTAAATCTTTTTCGCTCTATCTCAGAGTATCCATTGACTCGAAACTGATCTTGGTTGGCCTTTCACCCCTAGCCACAAGTCATCCCCGTATTTTGCCACATACGTGGGTTCGGTCCTTCAGCCAAGGAACTTACGCCGAAGAGTCCTGACAAATGATGATTGAGACGAGATTCGCGGGTGCGCAACTTACTATTCATATTACAACACGATAATTCAACTATATTTTTCGAACGAAACATCAATCTGCGTTTGAGTTCGGATTTTACTTTATTTACTTTAATCAGTAAATTTGATAGAGAATCGGGATCAAGTTTAAATTGGAAGGGCCTCTCTTTATTTTCAGAAAAAAGAACAAGGAAGGATTGGTTCAAATTTTCCCGATGTAGAGGCAATCAAGAAAGCCGCCCTGGTGAACCGTCATAATTAGTGAACAAGTGTAAGCTTCGCTGCCCGACAGTATGGAGTACTGACCATACCGTGGGGCACGTGAGGGGTTATTTCTTGGGTTCGTCCAGTCATTAATAACGTTACATCCAGATCATTGGAACTTTCTATTATAGTGCTACCATTCGTGCTGGTACTTATATCGGACCCCTTACTTTCACCACAAACTTCTTATTTACGTAGGAGCCATAAATGTTTTAATCATTTTTGCTGTGATGTTCATGAATGGTTCCGAATACTACAAAGATTTTCATCTTTGGACCGTTGGGGACGCCCGAAATGGGCACTAAAGACTTTTCGAGAGATCTCCTCTAAATCACTGGTATGGCTATCGAAATCATTTTGACACTCAAGCGACCCGCCCTGCTACAAGTTTGAATTTGTTCATTTGGAATCTGGGTTCTTCTATATTTACTTAGTTTACTTATTTTTCATTTTTTTTATATCTTTTTGTGATTTTATTTTTCTTTCCTTTCTAGATCTATAGGGCACTAGAGAAATCGTGATTTGAATTCCTTTTCTTCGATCTGACAAGATACCGTTTTTCAAAATTATTGGGAGAGTGAGGAAGGATGTAATGAGATTGGATGTAACTGTTAATATTTTCTCTCGAATAAATCTTCTCCATCGAAAGAAATGAGATTATCGCGAATTAGTGGAAGTATGGCATCGATTGTTCTCGAATCCGCAATCGAAAGGGCAGGAAAAAAAAAAAGAAAATAAGTAAACTAATGTATAAAGAAACTTGCTGAGATGAGTCAACACTGAAAGCTCATGAAGGGACTACTTCCTTTCGATTTGAGGACTTTGATTGAATGAGATTCTAGATATCATAACAGGTAAACATTGTCAAAAACGTCAACTAGGCTTTTGTCTTTGTATACCTTCGCGAGCAGGGCTAGTGTTTTTACAAGAAATCTCTAGCCAACCTTACTGCAAGAGATATTTTCTTAAGATCAAATGTATTGATACTAGATAGAAATGATAACTCCAACAATTGGTGAGGACCATTATGAAACTGCCCAAAGAGTTAAGCAAGAAAATACCAGTGAAAGTGAAGATCCGAATAGAACTGATATGAAGAAAAATAGTCATATTTGGGGTAGTTTTCCTTTTATTCTTTCTATAGTGGAGATAGTAGCACGTAATTACAGACATATTATTAAAGTGGTAAGAACGGGTTTTGTTCTAGTCCCGAGCAGCTTCCTCCGCTGCTTCTCTCGAAGGACCCGGTTCATCCTTTTCTGGTGCCTACCTTTTCATGAATCTAAGAAATAGTGAGAATTCTTGATCTCTCTCAATATCTCTCTCAATTCGCCGTAGGTGTATACTTATTTTTTGATTTAAGTTTTTTAGAACATCTGAAAGAGTCTAGAAAGTCTACCTCTAGATATTCATCTAAGGATATATCAGGGCTAAAGAGAGAGCCAAAAAAGGATCTTTCGTATATAATCCTGCATAATCTCGAATGTTATCAGTTCCGGTACGGCTAGCACTTTTCTGGGAGCATCTGCCTGCTATCGATTGTGAGATGATAGCATACGCTATGCAATAAATAAGGGACCGCATTCGCGGTCTGGAAAGTTGAATATGGTTCGCGAAGCATCTGGCTTACCGGTAATCTCCCATTCCCGCCGTCGAGAGACTTTCATAACTATCGCACAGCTGCTTCCCGAAAGGCCCAAAGAATAAGCTTTATAGAAGACTCCTGCTTCTAGAACTAGCTTGTGCTTCAAAGAAGAGGACTTCGATCATTCTTTGCAGATGAAGAGATGTCAGACCTGATGACAGGGGAGCCGGCGACCGAAGCCACGGTGAACGGCGGCCGTAACTATAACGGTCCTAAGGTAGCGAAATTCCTTGTCGGGTAACCCCTTACTTTCACCACAAACGGAACGAGAAATATAACTGTTAGAAAATGGATATCTCCAGAAAATATTTTCAGTTCAATTCTTTTTTTTAATCTTCACTAGAACCAGATTAAGAAAAGAAGTTTCGAGTTTTCTATTACATATCCGTTCCAACTAGTATTTGGGTGTTTTGCTAATTGGATAGTTGTAAATAGCCCCAGGGCTATGGAATAAAGGATTATCCCGGACCTACACCGAGGTATTGTATTGACGGTGATTTTAAAATCTCACAGAACAGGATGTGATACGATGAGATAGAATGCAATAGAAACAAAGACGGGGAAGGGATTACCTACTCTTAACGGTTAACATAAATGAACCATAACTATGTAGTCCTATTCCTAAAGGTAAGCGAGTCCCCCCGGAACTGAGAAACTCGTAATCAGAAAGTGAGCCAGTGAAAACAAATTTCCAAAACAGTCGCCCGAGCCTGGTCACTGCGACCCCCTTTGTGAGTTCCGAATTAGTGGATGAAGGGCGTTCTAGCTATATAAGAAATCTCATCCCTCACAGCTCAGGCACAACGACATAATTACAGCCTCTCAGGGGGGATGGATGGTGGATCAAGAATAGGCCCTTCTTCCTTACCATGGCAAGTCTTTGTGAAAGAACTCCGATGAGAAGAAAAAAGAAGGCGTTAAGAGGCCCTCTCGATCAATCCCTTTGCCCCTCATTCTTCGAGAATCAGAAAGATCCTTTTCAACTCCTAGAAGTTGATTAGCTACTTCTCATTTTGTTCTAGGATTCTTCTTGTTCGTAGGTCATTTGTGGCACGCGGGAAGGGCTCGTGCAGCTACAGTGGGGTCTAAAATATGGTAATACATATATGATCAGATGCATATGCAGTTAAGAACCTTGTACACGGAATCCCTAATTTAAATTGAAATGTACAACTATCCAGTAAATAAATTTTTTTCTCTTTCATAGTGGTATTTCCCCTAACTCGGTCTATTTAGAATCTTTCTGCGGTGTGCTCCGTTTACTATTCTTTCATACTTTCTTTATTTATTATATTTTATTTTGATACCTAGTAAAATTAAAATTCTTATTTCGAAGTGAAATGTCTAGAAAAAAGGAGAAATTTTCGCCGTTTGTGGATCACTCGAATAAACGCAGTAATTCGGGAAATCCAAGCAGGACTCTTCTATGATTAGTGGGAAGGCGCAGCTTAATGGAAGAAAGAATGTATTAGAATAGAATAGAAGAGTCAAAATTGAGAGAAAGAAGTGAGGAATCCTCTTTTCGACTCTGACTCTCCCACTCCAGTCGTTGCTTTTCATATAAGATAAATTATACCTGCATAGGGATTCAAATGGGCCTATTTTTCTATTCGGAGTGCCGAGCGAGAAACGTCTCCTTCTTTCGTTTCGGCGCATAGCTTCATAATAATTCTGTAAAGCTTCCGCATAATTTCCTTCGGATTGAGCATTGAACTTGGTAAAATGAAATGGTTGAATAATTGAAAAATGAGATTATTCAGGAATACGCATTGAATGCTGAGATTCGGCTCTTAGACTTATAGAAAGAAGCGAGCCTTTCAGATGGAATAGAGGACTATATGTTTCCCAAGCGCACATCCAAAAAAAGAGATCAAGAATTTCGATTTTTAGGAAGTATCATGATCATCCGAGATTTTCCTTGGGAGGTATCGGGAAGGAATTGGAATGGAATAATATCGATTCATACAGAAGCACCGATTCGATCATTTCTGTATGATTTGATTTATCGTAAACGCGAAGCCGGTAAACATTTGGCTAAGATCCTTTCTGAAAGCTCGAGAGTACACTAGAGAAGAAGGATTAAGTTAGTGTTAAGTGAGTGAAAGCTGACGATACTATTACCGCTCCAGTCCCCTTATTCTTCGGAAGGTGGGAGAAAAGATAAAACTAAAATGGGTTTTTTCTACTATTCCAACGCAAGGATTAAAGACTCCTAAAGAATCACTTCATGAATCCTCCCGGAATTTGACCTATACAAGGGCTTTCCGCCTCCATTTGGTCGTGCTGCTATGATGTAACGTGCTTTCGAGAACTTCTTGATCCTTTTTTTTTGTTTCTTAATTTCCGTAGTGGAAGCCCCCCCCCTTTTTGAGTCTATCAAATTGTGACTCTAAAACAAATAAAAGAAAAAAGCGTGACGAGAATTCTAGAATTAGATAAAGAAATTTTATTATTAGATACATACATTATGTTAGAAGGTGCAAAAGGATCTGCTGGTTCACCAATCATTGATGGTTCTAGAACAGTTAAACCTACGTTACATGCAATAGTCCCTTTTGTCTGTAAATACTGTATATTTGATTCCATGGGTTCGGTTTTTTAAGTTTGACGGGAAAGCGAAGCGAAGAAGGAGAGTTCTTTCTTGACGTGCTACCGATCGCCGCGGCAACAAGGGAACAACGAACCGTCGAACTCAACAGAGAAGAGAAGAGGGGAGGAAACTAAAGCAAGCAGCAAGCAACAGCTTCTCAGCCCCCTAACTTTTCTATTAGTCAAGCGCTAACGAGCAAGAAAACGGATGTGCTAACGAGTTTCTCTATTTATCTTTGGATTCCTATCCAATGATCCGGGGCGTAATCCTGGACGTGAAGACTAAAAAAAGGGAGTTTTCTTTTTCAACGATATAAAATTCCATCCAATATGTAAGGTTTATGAGTCATCTCATAAAAAATAAAAAAGCAATGGCTCGTCTCGCCGTGACCTTCTCTTGAATTCTCAAAACTTCTGTCGCTCCATCCCCGCAGGGGCAGAGAACCCGTCGTTGTCTTGGCTGTGCACAACTTATAGATTCGGAATTGAGATAGGTTACCCAATTAAATTGAATAATAAAAATAAATAATAGATGTGGGGAGAGGAAAGGTTCCTTTTTTTAGGGTAATCCCGGGAACAGATCCAGTGGAGACGGGGTGGGGCCTGTAGCTCAGAGGATTAGAGCACGTGGCTACGAACCACGGTATCGGGGGTTCGAATCCCTCCTCGCCCACAACCGGCCCAAAAGGGAAGTGCCTTTCCCTATGGGGGTAGGAAAATCATGATCGGGATAATGGAACTTGGGTGTGGGTTTTTTCTCGAAATGTACCAAACTCCTCAAAGATATCGAGAATAAAGATATATCAATAAAAAATAAATTGGATGAATCTAGCATTCGAAAGAGAGACAAAAAACATCATAATTTTATCGTTCCTGAAAAGATTTTATCATCAGTAAATGCTTGAGCTTGGGAAGCTTCTGGTCCAGTGGGTCCGTAAAACTCGCGTTTAAGTATATATACATAAGTCTAGAAGTACCTTCATAGTGGCTAGTGGCTTATTCTTGAATAATAATATAATTTGATTTATCTAGCAATGAATTGTTTCAAAACCGATCAAAAATACTTTTGGCTCAACTTTATCCCAGTTTTGCTGAGGGAGCAACTCCCTTTTTCACCTTGAATTGGTCAAAATATTCAGACTTTCTTACTTTTCGTGGAGGATTAGATCCAGTAACTGGGGATAGGCCTGACAAAACCCCTGTATAGCTTCTTCGATTTCTCGATACATCGAAAATATTTTTTGAAATCTTCCCAGTCGTTTTGGTAGATGGCGACGGAATTGTTAGAGCACATGTTCCTTTTCGAAGGGCAGAATATATCACAAGACTTGTCATAAGAGACAAATCTTTTTCTCGGATCCGTTTTGTAAAAGGTGCGTAGCTTGGGGTGGAAAAGAGAGTTCTTTTCTTTTCTTTCTTTTGGAGTCAACCATTCCAATATAAGGATTAGTCAATCAAATAATAGATAGTAAATGGGTTGGTTTGAATACAAATAACCTGTGGTTTTTTTCAGATTTGGCGAGCATTGTTCCAGAGCAACTAGAAAGATATTCTGTATCCAGAAAGAATTCGGTTCAGATGTAGGATACCTATCCAGAAGTTTTCGCTACTATTTTAGATTCTAACAGAATGAAATTTGACTCGATACTAGACATAAGTAAGCGGGGAATCGAACATATAAATGCGTGGAACACAAAATTATAGGGATGATTGCCCGATTTTGTCACTTTCATTTTCGCGGGATTTTAGGCTGCAAGTCCATTTCTGCTCGTAGATGGGATCATTTCTTCTGGAATAATCACAAAAACTTTTTTGATTCTGGATCCGTAGAGGATGTAGGATGGGCAGTTGGTCAGATCCAGTATGGATCGTAGAAGGCGATAATAAATACAGAAGTTGCGGGAAAGGTCAGTTACATAGGCGGTAGGGGTCGAGTTATTGATGTGAGATGGATCCAGAAAAGGGGAGGTTCTAGTTATAATCCAGAAACGATTCGTGTATATATTTCACAGAAACGTGAAATTCGTAACGATCTGGGCACTGTCTCGGAGAGAGGCTCGGGAAAGTGAAGATTCGAATAGAAATGATATGAAGAAAAAAGAACAAAAATGTCCTGATTATTCAGAACGAATCAAGAGAAAAAGAAAGAATCGGAATTGATCGAGAAGTATAGATCCTGTTCATGGATTAATGAAAATGTGCAAAAGCTCTATTTGCTCTTTCGTATATAATCTTGCATAATCTCGAATGTTATAAAATGATTTCGTTCACTTTTGAATTCCAAACGGTTCGATTAGGGGTCAGTACACAAAGAATCCATTGGGCTCTTTGCTGCTGGTACGCCCTTTCTGACATGTCCACATTAACATTCAATACACGTTGAATGAATCAACATTTTTGGATGGTTGTTCATTCGGGAGTCTTCTATCTATATTTTAGAACTACTGGATCAACTACTCCGGCTTTTAGCCTTTGGATTTGGAACCCTAAAGTAAAGTCACTCGCCCGTTCAAACTCTTACGTACTGATTCAAACGGGTGCTCCGGACTCACTGGAATAGTTTTGGCAAATTCTGGGCTATACATTGCTCTACATGATACTTATTATCAACATTTATATGTTTCGATGCAACAACAAGATGTTATTTGTAACAAGCAGTTTTGTTGGTTGGTTAATTGGTCACATTTTATTCATAATATGGGTTGGATTGGTATTAGTCTGGATACGGGATAAAAAGCAAAACAAAACGAATATTCGTTAGAACATAAAAAAAGAACATTGACTAAAATATGTCTATGGTTAACCAATTGACGGGCTCCGGGAATAGTCGGAGCCATACCCAATCGAAAAAGGATGTTATCCAAGCGCATTTCAAGTAATTGGAGTAAAACTTGACCCGTTGACCCCTTGGCTTTGCCGGCGATACGAACGTATTTAAGTAATTGTCGTTCTGTAAGACGGTTGGGAATAAAAAATGGAAACGCTGGAAAGTCAATTCTTTTTTATCAGAGGTTGAATCGATCATCAGAAGAAGAATTAGGCCAAAAATTAGGATACATTCTGGGAAAATCAAACTTCCATCGAAGAGAAGCAAATGAAAAGCTTTCATAAAAATTCTCGTAGAATCGAGAATGAAGTTTTCATTCTGTACATGCCAGATCATGAATTAGTAATTGTATCCAATTTCCAAAAAAAATCCCAATTGTTTCGAACTTTCCATTTTTAGAGGAGGCACCCCTTCTCCCGAAGTTACGGGGCTATTTTGCTAAGTTCCTTAGAGAGAGTTATCTCGCGCCCCTAGGTATTCTCTACCTACCTACCTGTGTCGGTTTCGGATCAGGTACCCTTTTGTTGAAGGTCGTTCGAGCTTTTCCTGGTATCAGAACTCGAACTTCCCAGAAATTGGTTTAAAGATGGTATTCAGAAGTCTCATCTTGTGTGTTGGCCGAAGTGACAATAGTCGCGTTGAACCCTCGAATATGTTCGAAGATCTCGAAATGCTCTCCCAGTTCCGGGGATAATTCGCAAAACTCCGTTTCCATCGAGAATTAAATGGAGTTTTCCCGTATTTCGACGGGGTAATTATCAAAAGGGGTAAAATAAAATAAAATTAAGTTTAATAACAAAATCATGTACGTGCTAAAAATCCGGTACATTCCGTTTTGTTTTCCATCCTAGTCTTTCGCAAACTCCCATAATCCATTTTCTCTTCGGAAAATTCCCTTCAACTATATTAATAATATAATATAGCAGTGTTCAAGAGAAATATCCAAATACATGTCTTATTTTTTTTTAATAATCCATACTTGTAGCAATGAAATATTATTTTTACCATATAAACCATATTCTGACTTTTATTTGGAGAATATCCAACAAGAGTTTCCATTGAATGAATAACGGATCCGGATCCTAAAAATAATAATGCTTTCGAATAAGCATGAGTAATCAAATGAAATAAAGCTTTCTGGTTACAGAATATCTTTCTAGTTACTCTGGAATAATTAGGAGATTCTCTAGCTCGGGATAAAAGGCGGAAGGAATGGAGGCGCGATTTATCTCGTTTTAGCCATTGCAGGTCCTTCTCTTTCCGCTGAGATGGCCCTCTTTTTTTTGTTCACCGCGGCACGAAATCATGAAGAAGCTGGAAGAACTCGGAAAGAGAGTTGATTGTTTCCCTCCTGTAACTTCCAAAAGGAAAAAAGATCTCTGAGAGTTGTTTTCTAAATCCGAAAGAGAGTTGAAGAAACAACAAGATCTTTCTTTTGTCCCTTCGAGTTTCTGGATTATAACTAGAACCTCCCCTTTTCTGGATCCATCTCACATCAATAACTCGACCCCTTTACTCGATCGCAGACATTTCTGGAACACCTCTAATAGAGGGACAGATACACTTCTCGGATCGAGAAAGAGGAACTGCTTGATGTTGCATATTCGAACTCATTAAAGCCCGATTCGCTTCATTATGCTCGATAAAAGGAATGAAGGAAGCTCCAATAGAAAAATATTGGTTTTTTAGAACATCTGAAAGAGTCTAGAAAGTCTACCTCTAGATCCTTTGATTGTTTATTGAATATAGATCCATGTCTTTCTTGTTCCACTAGCTAGGACCAAATTCTCACATGTCCGTTTCGTTATTACAACCTTCTTTTTTGATGTCAAAGAGCAGAAGCTACGCGCAAATTCTCATTGGATCTCGGTTGTTCTTAACAGCGATGGCTATTCATTTAAGTCTTCGGGTAGCACCATTAGATCTTCAACAAGGTGGGGACGAGACGACATGACATACTACGATGACGTACAATTTCGTCCTTAGCCGAGTGTGAAAGATTACCTTTTGATTTACCAGAAGCAGAAGAAGAATTGGTAGCAGGTTATCAAACCACACCCAATAATTTATTGGGTACTGTATGAAGTATTTGAAATACAGGAAAGAAATACCATTCAGGTAATATTTCCAAAGGGTTTGCAAATGGATCTGCTAATTCACCAATCATTGATGGTTCTAGAACAGCTAAACACGGAAGATTCATGAAGAAAATAAGTTTGTTTAGCCACACGATTGGATAAATATCCATTGAGCCCCATTCAAATGAATTGAAATGTGTTTTTGCTTTCATTTTTTTATGTTCGGCTTTAAAAGATACTCGTGACCGGGCTTATATAAATAATTTAGTAATACTCTTTTTGATGAAAAAACTGGTCGGTTACAAGCAACAAACTAGAATGGGGAAATTATACAATTTTTTTATTTTCCTTTTTTAGGGCTCTAGGGCTATACGGAGAAGGAAGAGATAAGAGGGCCCTATGGAGAATGTTGTCAGAAATCCATAATAGAGTCCGACCACAACGACCGAATTGATTATCTTCATGCATAAGGATACTAGATTACCTACTAGAAAAGATTTAAAAATCATCACAAACCTCCCTTTTTCTTTTCTATTGCAATTTCTGGATTATTATATGATGATTTTTGAAGCATATGAAATAACAGACGGTATAAATTTAGTAAGACTTTTCCTCCCAGATCTGTTACAGGAAATGGATAATGTGCAACTTCGAGTTGTTAATTATATCCTTTATGGAACCGACTTTATCGAGAAAGATTACTTTTTTTAGGACAAGAGGTTGATAGCGAGATCTCGAACCAACTTATTGGTCTTTTTTAGTTATGGATAGGAATGAGAACAGTTATTCCATATATTTTGATATTGAAAATCATATTTTCGAGATTGATAGTGGTCATTTTTTTCCGAGTGAACTAGAAAGTTCTTTTTCTAGTTATTAGCTTTTTCGTTGCCTAGGTTACACCTTCGGAATACCCCAAAAGAGAATGCTTTCTCTCGTTGATGTGTCTGAAAAGGACTTGAATCATGGTCTTCAGGAAGAACAGGTTGTTCCAGCTCGATATCGTCAAGAATTCCTGACTATTGCATGGGACCCTGCCTCCAGATTCATGCTCTTCTCTCTAGGTTGTTCGTGTTTTAGTTTTACGAGAGTGGATTGGATTTCACTCGACTGTCTACAGTTTGATTGCGTGTGCTCGGGGCTAGGGCTCATAAACCCTTTCTTTCATTCATCAATAGGGCTCTGGTTGGTCGCTTTTCTGAAAGAG